>NC_052133.2:26710583-27019560 GCF_016086655.4 Lepeophtheirus salmonis
AGGTGCAGCCACTATTGTCTCTCAGCCGCAATCTCCTCATTCATCACACAATCATCATGTTATCAAAACATTCTCTGCTCCACTTCGATCCCTTAAAACCATGGCTTGCTCGGAGAATGAGGTAAGATTCATCTTTTATGGCACGTCAACAATCTTGAACAACAATCAAGATATATCCTAATTAGTTTTTTTAAAATCATATATCTATAAAATATACATACAGTCCATTATATGCTTTGTAGTCTAATTTCTGGGATGAATTAAGATACTCAATAATTGTTAATATAGTTCAGTGTCTTCATTTGATATATGATACTTAATTCGTCCCCAATATTGTCTTACAAATAAAATATATCACTTTATAATTCTTTAATTATCTCGGGTATTTTTTTTTACATTGATTGTAAATTGTTGCACTTTCAAAGGATTTATCTAATGAAAATTTATTGATGGAAACGAATGATAATTAGTTGAAAACTACAAATGTAATACAGTCACAATTTTGTGAAAAAACTCTTTAGGTTGCAAACTGTTGACGAGCCCCATTTATATATCGTACACGAACATTCAATTATTTAATTGTTTTTTTTTTCAGACACTAAAGAATCGAAAGGGCATCATTCAGGAATTAAGTGCATTGAAGGCAGAGGTGGATCATTTTCAAATACTTTTGGAGTCTGTAAGTTTTTGATAAAAAAAATAATAAGAAAATGTTCTTTTGCTTCATTTGCATTTTTTTTTTTCCAGAATCACACATCTAAAGTATCCCCAGAGTACGAAAAGAAAAAAATAACTGGTAGGATTTGTCTTATTATCTTTTAATTTACTTTTTAACCTAAGTACCCAATTTATAATAATCGAATTAGCCAAATTCATGCTTATATAGCCACATACCTCTTTACTCTATGGTATTTATAATGTATATATATCATATATATAACGGGTGGCCAATCTAGCGGCTGCATTTTAAACTACCACTTTTTTTTACGTCTGACAGCTGTAGTAACATTCTCATTGTGCCTAATATTTTGTAAAAGACCTCCAGTGTACGAAATGGTTAAGTTTACGTTCGAAAACAATTGGGAAATACCGAAGACTTACTTCCAAAATGGAGAGTCTTCAAACGAAACTGCAAGAAAATTACGTCGGTCGAAATAAAGGGCCTTCCAGGCAGTTTGTGGATAAATTTGTGAAGCGTGTGCGTGAAACTGATTCGTTAATTGATAAAACAACGTGTTCCTGTGTTCGTCCAGTGCACTCAATTGAAAACATTGCTGCTGTTGCCGAAAGCGAAAAAACGAGCAAGGAGCTGCCGTTACGGTCAATGGTGAGCGCTATTGGGCCATGTTGGAAGATTTTTTGTTTCCCCAAATGGAAAAGGAAGGCATTGCCAACATTTAGTTCCAATAAGATGGTACTACGTGCCACACAGCCAACGTTACAGTGGATCTTTTGCGCACTGTCTTCGACAATCGCATCATAAGCCGAAACGGCAACATCAACTCGCCACCTCGGAGCTGGGATTTGACTCTGTTGGACTATTTTTTTGTGGGAAACCGTCAAGGATAAATGTTACACCAACCATCCAGTGACGATTGACTTTTTTGAAACACGAAATTGGATTCGCCATTGCAGCTATTCAAGCTCACACAATCGAAAATTTATTGAAAAATTGGGTCGACAGAATGGGCTACTCTAAGGCCAGATACGGCGGCCATATGAATGAAGTGGTGTTCTATCATTAACCGGAATGTTAAGGCTTTCAAAAAAAAAATTATTGAGAAATATCCTTTTTTTTTTTATAGCAACATCAACAGAAAAAAGTTTCGTGGGCCACTCTTTATGTATATATATATAAGAGAAGTGTGTTCAAAAAGTAAGGTGTCTTTTCAAATTTTGCATGCAACATTGGTGTGCCTTATTTTAGTTATGTTGGTACACTTGCCACGAACATGTATTTACTGTATCAGCTATATAATATGTTTAGTTTGTTCGTAAGAAGCATATCGGTTAGGGGTATTTTGCATGTTTGGCGATTTTTTACTATTAAAAAACATGGATCAAAGAATTTCCATAACATTTTGTGTAAAAAATGAAATTAAGTGCTCTAAAGCCCTTAAAATGTTGCCAGTGGTATACAATGAAACTGTTCTGATTAAAAAAATATTTACAAGTGGTACACACTTTTCCTAGATGCCCATAAATATCTCAATAACGAGCTTCTATCTGGACACTGTTTTTTCCCACTACTTTGCCATCTGGAGTTTTTACCGTATGGTCGTACTAATAACAAATCTGGGTCATCCTAGTCAAAGATAATACTAAACAATAAGTATATCATTTGTTTACATTTAAATTATCCTTTCTTGATGATTTATCAAATAAATTAATAAGTACTTACTTTATTCATATTTAGATATTTTAGACTAAAGATTTATTCAGCTCCAATTAGTTCAATTTTCAAGTAAATTTATTTTCATATCAGTAAATTTTTGCCTTATTGAATTAAAATATCATAGATGTAAATATTTTTTAATTTCTTAATACAATTTTTAGAGTAATTATTTTTGATAAATATTTTCTTGTTGGTGGTGGAGCTTTGATGGTCTTCCACGACTTTAAGAATACGTTAAAGTTTTGACTCGTCACTTGATATTAACACACAATATTTTATTATGAAATAAATTTTTCTTATGCCTGCATCTTATCTTCTCTACCATTGTAAAGTGCTGGGGGTCACCCTTTTAAAAACTAACAGATAGCTCTATTATTTCCAGAATTTCTTTAGACTTCTTCGTGATAAAGTCTCCAGTTTTCTTTATGTATAAAATCTTTGGTTAAGATTTTTTTGCTTCCTGCTCTTGATTTCGAGAGAGCTAAACATGTTTCTTTTTGTTGTTGCATATGAAAACACATAAATCACATAACCTTTGTTCTTCTCATGGAATCAATTTTAATTTCAATTTAAATATTCAGATTTTAAGACTATATATCACTTTTGAAAAGCAATGGACATGGTGAATTGTACCAGGTGACATGAACATAACTCCACATTCAGGGGCATCGCCAAGAAATATAATTAGTAGTTCTAATAATTCTCTTTTACACACACATATATAATTATATTTTTCAAATGTATTAATATTATGTTGTATGCTTCCAAGGGGCTGACCACATTTTTATCTGCAGTTCCAGGTTTATAGTTAGTTTGGTAAGTTGATGACCAATTATCTTTGATTTTTTGACAAAGGAACATCCAGTGACGATATTACACCCATACACTAATAGAAAACGGGTCCAATAACTAATTCTATTATATGTTGTCTACAATCAAATCGTGAAAGTTTCATGACTAGTAATTTTTCGAGTAGATAATAAGTTCCATTGTTCTTGCCAGTTTTAAATTTATAGTGTGAAATCACATTGCTTTGATTTTGTTTTTAATGCCCAATTCTTTAATTGCTTTAAAAACAGTATTGGCTCGTTTTTCTCCTGTCTCAGATAAAAGTTTGTACATTCATGCTAGTTTAATAATTGATTTTTCTGATAATAACACATGTCACCGATCAATTTTTTCTGTTATATTAAGATTTTGAATAATTTTTCCGTCCCAATGTATGACAAGAGGAACTTCAGGACTGACATTTGGTTTTGGTATCATAAGATTTTTTGAGTCTGTGGTTTCCTTTTTTTTTGACGAATTGTTTCTCTAATATGTGAAAGTTTTTCCACATTGTAGTCCAAACTTTTAGATACTTCAAATAATAATTAAAAAAAAATCGGATTTACAATGCTATAAATTTACAATTAAAACATATGGAAACAATTTAAACACGGTAAATTTCAGTTTTGCCCAATAAAATTGAATTAAAATGGGCTCTTTCCATTAAATAGGATTATTTAAAATTTACATTTTTCACCCTGAATTTAATGTAAATTAAACGTAGTTGCAAAATTTGATATTTATCAGTCCAATAGTTGGGTTGCAATATGCTAAGGAAATAAAAAAGGGTGTCATCAGCTCAATTTAAATAAACTTCAATTTACGTTATTTTTGACTTATTAATATAACTTTTTCGAAATAACTTTAAATTTATTTTATTGCAAATTAATTATGTTCAATTTATTATTTCTAGAAAAAAAACTTTCATTTGAAGTATATTGAGAATATTCAAGTAAATCCTTAGTTTTTCTTTAAAAATTTTCAAAACTTTAGAGCCGTTGAGATACCTATAGATATTTTTCAAAACTGCTCAAACTTTGCTTAAATGTTTTTTAGTACAAATTGGAATCATATTCTAACCTAGGCCAATTACTTAAAGAAAAAAATCGAAACTATTGTTGGCTTAATGCACACGCCTGCAATATTTCATTAGCATTGTTAAATTATCATTTCTTTTATCAAAAATAATTGCTTTGTTCACTATATACACCAGGAAGCACTTTATACAGTGCACCCCGTGAGTTGTTGTCCTATATTCAGACAGAAAGGCAAACTTTGTTTCATTAATATGGATAATATCTATAATTTTTCAGCTGATATGTTGTCTCTTAAAGTTTCCATATTTTAATAAAATTTTTGTAAGGCTTGGTTTTTATATTCAACGGGATTCCATCCATTTTCACATCTCTAACTGGTGTAGAGTTGAATTAGATGAAAGAAAGAAAAACAAATATTGTTACTCGTACTTTGATTAGTTCTATCGTGCTTCTTTAACATTTATGATCAATAAGTAATTGATCATAGAATAAACCAGAGGAAATTGATTGAAATTACGACATGTGTTCATTAATCTCAACAAATGTCACAATTCTAATTATACATAGAAACAAAAACGTACTTGCTTAATCATTTCATTCATTCCCTGAGCATTAATTAATTTTTAAATGTAGTTAATTAACATGATAATTAAAACAAATGCAAATTACTTTGTTTAAAAAAAACAAACAAAAAAAACAAACGTGAAATGCATTTGCGAACCCGTTTGCATCATATTTATTATTTCACTTCAATCTATGCCAAAGATCCATTTCAAAAATCTCAGGATCCATATCTTGTGCAACTCCAGGACTATATTTATGTAGAACCATAAACATATTTTGCAAATATATGGTGTGTCAACACAAAAGCATGTTGCAACGATTTAAATGCACTATAAATGAATGATAATTTCTTTCCCTTTATATGAAAGGGGCCCATATTGGGGTCAATATAAGTCTCTTAAATCAAAGCAAAGGTTATAAACTATAGCTGAAATTCTTGGGTATCTTAACTCATTCCAGTCATTTGAATAATATGCCTATAATTGTCTCAAGTATGTCCAGTTCTACTACTGATTGCATAGCTTCCCCCTTTCAGTATTTTTATCGGTTTGATCTTTTTTGTCATTCAACGGTCCTATGAACCGATACCCCGATCCTAATGTCCTAGTTATTTTTCAGTCGTAGCTAAGATTGAAACATATATAAGAATGATAAAAATAATTAATAATAGCCAGAACGTATAATAATAAATTCTAGCCCAAAAATTTAAATTTCAAGTATTCATTTTTTTTTAAATTAAAAAAAAATCCAAAGCCATTCACACAAAATTTAAAAAATCCATTGCTATTCACAGAAACTTAAATTCTGGGAAATTAAATTTTTTTTTTGAAAAAAAAATTACAAAATTAAATTTTTGGGAAAAAAGTTTAAAAACTCCAAAGTTATTCACAAAAAAATATTTTTTTGGTTAAATTTCAAACATTAAAATGTTTGATATATAAAATAAAATACTAAATTTTATAATAAAAAGAAAATAGTCCTTAATTAAGGGGGGAGGGCTACAGCCTCTCTAGTCCTCCCCCTGCGGACGGCATTGAAAGCTAGGTCGGCTTAGGTATAACTACATAATATTGCAATTAATTATTTATCAATATATGAATAATTGCAATTGTGAATATGCATCATGGCTTCACATAAAAGTGAGATTAATTATATTTACAGGCTTTGATAAACGATTAGGAGATTTATAAAAAAACTCGTGACTAGGGAAATATTTGAAATGTATCATCGGCATGTCAGGGAGTCTAAGCAGCATGGGGTAGAGTTAAAGATGTCAAAATTATTAGTCAACGAAACACTCACCTTACCTCTATTATGTCTCGTAACCTTTCCTACAAAAGGAAACAGAAAAAAGGACCAAAATCAATCTGTATTGAAGATCCCTGGTCTGGTATCAAAAATATTATCGGGGTATACTGGAACATATGTACTCCCCACTTTTTTTAATATGGCGCGTCAAGGGCGTCAGCAGGGAGTTGGCTGGAGGGGCTACTAAATTCTTTTTTGGTGAGGATAAAAAAATTTTACGCGAAAATAGGGGTACATTTTTTTTTGGAAAGAAATATTTTCTTAAAAAAAGGTCATTCGGAATAATTATGCAGTAGAGGGAAATTTTTTTCCAAAAAATTTAATCTTTTGTACATTGTTGTAGATTTTTGAATGTTTTTTAAAATATGAAATTGTATATATGAAATTTGTTTTTCAAAATATTTGAAATTTGCTTGCAAAAAATTTAATTTCTTGAGAATAACTGAGGATTTTTCACACTTTTTTCCATAAAATTTTATATTTCATTTTTGAATTTTTTCTTCAGAAAGTTTAATTTTTGTAAGTAGCTATGGATTTTTGGAATTTTTTTTTCCAAAAAGTTCAATATTTAATTTCGTAGTAAAAAAAATTTATTATTTGATATTTTTTGCAACAAAAATTCAACTTTTTCTAAATAGGGGGTTTCAATGTTTTTCAAGCCCCCTAACAATTTAATCCGGCAAACATCACTAATCTCTTCATTGTATCAATTATTATTTGTATTTTGTATCTTTTTTTAGAATCCCTTTAAGTTCAAACTAGCTTAAAATTTAAACATTCTTCGAAAAATTATGAAAAAAACATAAATTTCAAGGTACTTATTATTTGCTAACGGGATGCCGTACAAAGATTTTTCCCCGGGTAAATGAGAAACCTGTATCTGTTCAAAAAGGATGTTATGAAAAGAAGGCAGAATTACAACTTGACCTCTTTTGTAATCCTAATTTAGCTCTTTTGGAATTGAATTAAAAAATAATATGTCTATATATTAGTGTTGGGGTTCGGTTAACTCTTATACCAGTCTGAGACCGATACAATTTTTAGTTGAAGGAACTTATTAGGTCCTTTCATGAAGTTTGGTTGGATCAGTCTTAAAAAAAAAATCATTCATCAAAATTGGATCATTCTTATGTAATATTTGGCCTAGATGGATTCTAGAAATGAGTCACTCATGACATCGGTTGTACTCAATAATTTTAAACATCTATGAATTTAAATATGTAGAAAATCGTTCCAGAGATTGAGGCCTAAATAATTGGTCCGCTATTTAATAAATTTTGCTCAATGGTCTGAGATCGTTGTCTAGACTAAAAAATCAGTCCAAGTTCAATCGAAAATATCCCTTAACATTGAACCAAAAGAACAAAAATTGGTCTAGATTTTTCCTCAAAATCGATTTAGATCTGTCTCATTTGATATTCGGCCAAGATCGATTCTAAAAATGAATTGTTCCAAACATATGAAGTTAAATGTGTTCCATAAATTGTATTTTTACATTTCAGTCCCCGTTTTGATAAAGATTAAATCGAAGACTGAAATAATTGGTCCTCGATTTGATAAATATTAAATTTTATTCAATCGTCTGTGATGGTAGTCTGATTAAATGGAGGACCAATTACGTCAGTCCTCGACTTGTCCAAGATTGGATAAAGATTAAATTAAGGACTGAAATGATTGGTCCTCAATTTAATCTTTATCAAATGCAGGACGAATTATCCAATCGAACTGAAATAATTTGTCCTTTATTAGATAACGATTAAATTTTGCTCAATGGTCTGTGATCGTGGTCTCGACCCAAAAATCAGTCCAAATTGATCTAAAAAAAATCCTCAAAATGACAAAACATTAAAAAATACAGTATATTTTGTTTTCAGGTTTCCGATTCTAGGGTCTGATATCACTTTTCGGACCGAAATATCTGTCCGAATCGGTCTTAAAAAATCATTTAAGACCGATTTGAAATAACATTCAGTCTTGCACCGAGTCACATCACTAGTATATATTGTAAATGTAAATATTGGTTGAAACATTCTATGCTTAATGGTGTATAAAGTTTCTCTCTTTCACTAAGAGGAAGACTTCTTAATTATATATTTCTCACTTTTCTAAAAGGATGCAAACCTATTCGAAAGGGTTCAAAGTTCTCCCTTTATAGAGCTTTGCAAAGTGACATCAGGATGGTCAATATCGGCTACATTAGGAAAGACAAAAACAAACAAGTTTTAATAGGAATATAAACTATTTTTTCCATTCAAATGGAGGAAAATTGTCAATTACTATTCTGGTTTATTTAGATATAAAAATAGAAACAATAAATAAAAGGCCTTACACATTTACTCTCCATAATAACTATTTCGTTCCAACATTAATATATAATTATGCATTTTGAATAGATCAGAAATGAAATGATAGCATCAATTAATAGTTGGTAATTTGGATTGACCAATTTTGTAATTATAAATAAAGCAAAACTTGTAAAAAAGGGTGGTTTGTTTTTCAACTTTTTTCTATTTTCGATTACGGCTTGTTCGGAGAAGTAGTTATGTGATGAGAAAACAACCTATTTAAATTTCATTTTCTTACAATACTATCCTTAGGTAACTCATCTAATTCCAAGTTTGGAAGAAGAAAAAGTTTTTCAATTGGTCACTAAGGATTAAAATACCTCATTAAGCATTATTTTGGATGAATTTAGTATGTATATCATACTAAATTCATTCAAAATAATTATAGCCTCTGAAAAAATTTTTAAAAGTTTTTTTCTAAACTACCTTATGAAGCAAAAACATAGAATAACGCAAGAAATTTAAAAAAAAAGGATGCACGCTATGTGCGGTTCATCAAATTTTCTTTACTTTATTATTTTTTTGGGTACTTAGGACAACTTACAAATCCATTTGAATACACTTTTTATAGGTTAAAAATGTAAAAGGTAGGACAAAAAAACATGGACTGGTAGTTATGCCTTATTTTCTCGGTACTATGAAGAGGTTTTGTGATTTTTTATAAATATTCTGTTTCTGCCGTCCTTTTTTATATAAATAAACGATACTAATCATTCAGTTATTTCAACATCATGAGTGAGCAAGAAGCAAAAAGGGAGGGAATTTCAGATCTTTTAGATGCTGGAGTTGATGTGATAAAGATTACAAACATTGTTGAGTGTTCTACGAGCCTGGTTTTTAAGTTGGCCAAGACGAAAAAAAAAAAAAAGTGGAAAATACCTCTCCAGGATATTAGGAGGTGGAGAGGATATCCTCTAGATATATCAAAATTACATGCCCTCTTAGTATAATTTCTGTATGGTATTTTCATACGATTTAAATTTTTTTTGGCCCAGCCTTAATCGAAATTCGAAAAAAGTTGAAAATCATACCGGTCTTGCCTACATTCTATTCTTATATAAGTTGTAACATGTACAGACATTTCAACTTGTACATAACCTTCGTATATTAGACCCTAATATCAATTAAAAATAGATCCTTATGCAAAAATATTTCCATCATGTCAATAATAAATGAACTATTAAATTTACAAGATAAGATATTTTAATCAATTTAAATCCTTTTTCGTTCCTCATCGATTCAAAATAAAATTAATTAAACAATTTTCCGAACCTATTACTTTGAATATGTTCAAATATGATATATGATCATTGGCATCAAGTAGCATTCAGTACAAATGTTCAGTCTTTTTATACTTTTAAAGACTTTTAATGAAATTTAATCAAGATTTATTGCAAATTTGTACATATCATTTCGTAAAAGATCTCCTATGAGTGCTCAAAATGACGTTTAATTCAATTATAATGTGATTTATCACATGTGGGAAAACGTTTTATTCCTTGAATTTTGAGTTAATTTTTATTATTGGCATCAAGTAGTCTTTAATATAGGCATTTAGTCTTTTTTTAAAGTTCCATTAAGATGGGATAAAAAAAATGCAAGAAAACGATCGAATATTGGAATTGCTGATAAAATAAAGTTGGTAGAAATTTATCTGGAGATTTGTTTCCATACATATTTGACACATAAAAATTAATGTTTAACTAAAATATTGTCATTTTCTGAATATTTTTTTCCCAATTTTCATCAAATATAACTTTTCAATTTTTAAGATTAAATGCCTCAAAATGATACACTTTAGACATTATACAAATTCAATATTATTGAACGTGTAGTAATTTCCGTAACATTTTTTAAAATAATTTTGGCAATATTTGCAAAAATAAACCAGTTTTAGAGGCTTATTTTTTCGACGATATTTTTCCTTAAAACTTTTTTGGTTTTGCAATTACAAAAATAAAATAAAAAACGTGGTAGGTATGTCTTTAGAATGCTAATAAACTACTTCTTTTTTTTGTTGTTGCAAAATTAGTGATAAACAGTTTTTTGCAATTTTCTTATCAAAGTTCGATTTCACAAGTTTTTGACAAAAATAAAGGATTTAATTCTCATCTAGACAAATTTTTTCTTTCATATATGTAGCTATGTTTTTTTAAGTATATCATATTTTTTATATATATGAATAACAATACATTTCATATAATATACAGACGCTATATTATAAATTTTATATTTCATTATTAAAGTTGATAATTCTGTAGAGAAAAATTCGTGCAAGGAGAAGGGGGGGGGGGAAGGAAGACTTATGGTAACCATTGTTTAAAATACTGATGTGATTATCATCTGCCTGCTTTATTATGATTTTTGAGGGTATAGCGAAAGTATTTATTAGCAAAATGTTTAATGATGATATACTACGAATAATTGACTTAGACGTTTTTTATCCGTCACATTCCATGAAATTGTAATTCATTATGAACCATATTCTCAGAATAATAACTAACAAAACAACAGAGTAGAGTATTTTAAAATATAATTAAACTTTCCAAGTTTAAAAAAAAGGCTTAAATTAAATATAATCTTCATACTAAAAAATAAAACATCATACATTTATGTTAAATATACAAAATTAAACAATTAGAATCATATAACTAATAATTATAATAAATTATAAATATTATAATATTTGCTTGTTCTGACATTAATTCAGTTAAATATATCATAACTTTAGGTTGCAAAACACAAGCGAGACGTGGAGTTTAATCAAAAAGATAATCACCCCTCTTCTTCATGTGAAAGTTGTTATATACAATTGTGACTAACTAACTAATTATTATTAATAAAGTAAATGTCAAAATCATAAAATTAGACAATAAATATACTAATAAAATAAATGTTAGAATTAAATCCATCGTAAAGATTTAGTGCAAAAGCTAATTATGTATTAATGTCCGGCGATATTACTCCTTATTAAGGGCATCAAAAAAGATTTCCCCGTTATTTATGCTTGTGTAACAACATATTATTGTCTTTAAGGATACGCACAATTGCTAATTATAATGCTACACCCAATGTAACTACCCCCGTTATTGTGACCATTTAAGCAGTTGTTTTGGGCTTTTATGAGTTTTTTGAACTCCATTTCTTGGAGCCTATTAACCATAACTAAGCCTTAAGTGATAAAAAAGTAATATTTATTGACTATGTAATATTGGAAAACCTAATTATCATACCCAAGTCTTTAAGTCAAGAAACTAGTTACAAACCATCCAAAGCTACTACTCCCGTTGTTGTGAACATTTAAGCACTTGTTTTTACCATTTACTAGCTGTGTATCATAACTCTTGATAATTTTGGCTAAAATAGAATCATATTTTATGATTAGATTTAAAAAAAAAAATTAATACTTACTGTTAGATGGTACAAAATTCAGAGTTCCTTTTCGTAATTTGCTGTGGATGACTCTAAACATGCTGAAAATTATCTTAACTTCACAATTTACAATGGAGGTATTTCTATAAATGACATCATTACCAACATCCTCCATTAATTAATGATGGTTCCTTGGGAAGGGAAGAATTTACCCGTGTATTTCTTCATAATTTTTTTGAACGTAGGATGATTAGCAATGGATAAGGTTATATTACATGCAAATCTTTGTGAGATCAAAGCTAGAGTCTGACTTGATGTATTCATCGTTAATTTGATTTTATAGACGAATATCCATACTCTTGTTATAAGATGAGGATAATGAGTGGTGTGTAATTCTAGAAGGGGGACTAAAGGCACATTTATATCGAAAAATCCGACAAACCATCTGTTTCTCATCCGGTAAGTATTTTCCAAATTCCTAGGCCTCCATTTTCATAAATCCAGACAGAAGGCGAAGTTATTTTAGGCATTCTGTTCAGTTCGCTATCGACTATCACCATCTAATATTATTATATTAATATTGAATAATAAAGGCGGGAATGATAACGTTCTTCATTGATAGAAGAAGATGTATATTATTTAATCAATGATGCTATAAGTATTTCTTCTCTTCTCCTCGCACGCTTTTGTATTCTTACCAAAATTATCAACCTTATTCATTATATCCTAAATCTATAACGCCGAACGCTGGCCTGCACTGAATGGTTCTAAACATTAAGAATTTTTTTTTGACCTTTGTCATTGTGATTTTCCCCCTCCCTCTTTTGTCTGAGCAATGTCAGGTAAACCCATACTAATTTACAATCGTGAAAATCCAGTGTAGAATGGGTTGTTAAAGAAATAAACCGATAACCAACATGACAATTAGAAGAATGTTTTGGAGGAGAGAAGGAATAATGCTCATAACATTCCATTAGATCAGCTACAATCAGTTGTGACAAGAGAGGAAGGAAAAAAAGGATATAAACAAGAGCATTTGCTAGAAATTACTTCAATGTTGATCCCCAATTCTACTCTGAGTCCAACAAGGACTTGCAATTATAACTCCGCAACAAATCCTCAGGGTTCACTACATCTTTTATGAGCACACATGAATGTTCAATGAGGTTTTGAATGTAGTTGAATCTATTTAGGAAGGATGTTCACACCTCAGGAATTAAATAATAAGGACAACTGCTAAGGGAAATAAAATTCCTTCTTTATATGACCAATTACAAATTAACGGGCCAGCTAAAAAATACATCAGATTTACATGTATGCTAATAAAATATAGTTTTTAGAGAAGGTCAAATGAGTGCGTTGTATAATTTGCTTGAACAAGTTCAAAATGTACTCATATATATTATAATTAAAAGTTTAGAGTATTTGAAACAATCGTCACGACGAGTGATTATTTCATTAGTAATATACCTATACTCAATTTTGGAAAATAAAATAACATAAAGCTATTTAGCAAACTTGTATAAATCGGTGGTGAAGTTAGGAACTTTGTTACTAAAATAATGAGTTTATTATTGAAGATAAATTTTTTTTATTAAAAAGTAGAATTAAATAGTACATTCATTTTGCCACCAGAACTGCTGAGGTGTGAGCTGGTACATTGTCGTGATGGAAATTGACTTTTTTCTGCACCAATCATGGGCTTTTTTTCTTGTAGTTTGGTTTTCAAACGGTCCATTAACGATAAATAATATGGATAGTATAGTTTTACGTTTTTCCAGAAAGTCGATGAGAATTATTTCTTGCAACTCCAAAAGACAGTCTCCATAATATTTGCGGCCGATTCTTTTATTCAAACAAATGCCAAACCAACAAAAATTGACTGATCTGGCTGAAAGTTGGTTATGTGCACTTCCAAAAGATGCTACTAACCAAATATACCTCGCTACGCATCAGTTTGGACTCTTGGACTTTGTATGAGCTTTTCAAACGACCCTTGTATTTCAAATATATATATTATTGGAGATGAACTTGTATTGAGATTACCTTTTCCAGCAATAAACATACTTTGGAATGAATTTTCCTCGTTATAAACTTGTCTTGATATGAACTTATCTATTAGGAGGTGAACTTCTCGTGGTTGACAGGACAACGATGAATTGTCAGTACACACAATTTATGACTTCTGTAAATTGCTCTTTATATAATTTATTAGAATGGATTATTTCTAGACAAGAGCTCCTCCCCATTTAATTTCCCATTGATAAGTGCCAATAAAATAGAATTCATTCAAAATATATGCAAATACAAAAAAAATAAAAATATTATTTTAAAATCTACCTATAAAAACCTGTATGTATTTATAGGTAAATAGTACTTAAGTAGACATCTAAATCCACACTTACTATAACAATGATTATTTTTTCAACTTCAACCACATAAATCATTTTTTCCCCTTAGTTTTGAAATTCAATAAGTTATTAAATATTTTTTGTTTGTTAAATAAAATGTGTACATATTACTATCTACTTGACTGTCCCTAGTTAATACGGCTCTATGGCTCTATGTAAATAAATATATCCATATATTGTACAGAGTGGTTTAAAATTTGAGTCCCATTAACTTTATATTCATTCAATTAAAAGTATTATTGTGTGTTGAGATTTGGTTAACAGAGAGTGAGAAATATTCCGAGAACATTTTGTCATAAAACAAATATTGTAGTTTGGCCTGGGATAGAGATGTATAAAATACGATCTACCGCTGTGTAAAAATAAAAGAAACCAAAAATTAACGTTGTAATCCGGACAATTTGAAAAAACGTTTGGAAGAAGAACAGTTTAACTGTGTCACGACAGTTTGATTCGATAAGCTGCAAGCAGTCGTGAAAGGCAGAAAATAAATGTAAATCCCACTCCATAGAACGAAATGACACCGATGTTGATCCTGTATCCTTGAGTTTTAAATTCCACAAGATATAATTTATTAATTAACAATGGATTTCAACATAATTAATACTATACATAGATGTGTGTCGCAGCTCTTCTAATCATTAATGTAGCTGCTCTTAGCGGCAATGATGGCTTCCAGGTGGTGGCAGATGGCCAGGCACCCGCTTCAGATTTATTCCTTTTGCATGGCGTCCCAGTGCTGGCTGACTGTACCTTCGAGGGACTTGGTGTTTGGATAACAGACACGGCTAGCCTTCCTCTCGACATGCACCCAAAAAATCTAGTAAAGGGAATTGTCATCAGTGCTGCAGAGGGGGGGAAGGGGGGAAGTGTCAAAAAAGAGTCGAAAAGTACTCTAAAGACACACCCCTGTTTCCACCAACTTTTTGAAAATCTCTCTTTACATTTTGTTTTGAAGCCCCTAAATCTCTTGCATGGGACCTCATGGACTTAAGGGGATTAGCCTAGGCTGTTTTCTTTAACTCCTCTGGATACAGTTTGGCCTTTTTTGATAGAGCCCTTCTTTCTCTCCAACGTTTCAGACTTGCTACGACGTAGACGGTGATCCTAAAGACGCCAAGTTGCTTGGAGTGGGGGAATGGTTTTTGTGTTGACAACAAATTAAACTATAATCAGTCAGTATTTTTTTTCCTACTTTTATGTTGACAAACCATTTTAGGTTTCTTAAAGAGTACAATTTGCGACACACCCAAATGAAGGATAATATTTTTTTCTTGATAGAAATTCATGATAGTTCGTCAAAGAATCAAATGCAATACATACTCCATTTTGAGTGATTATTATTTCAATTAGTGGGATGGATTAAGATACACAATAACTTTAATTATTGTTTAGAACCCAAATTTTATTTACGAGATATATATTTGTCTCTTTCAACCATAAAATCTATTGATTTTGTCTACTTCAATTGCAATATACGGTCCTATAATTGGTTAATAATTATAATTGGTTGATAAAAGTTGAGGATAATTTGCTGTTGAAGAATACAAATGTATTCACACTCAATTTGGAGAAAAATCATTCTAGATGGGTTTTGTGTTGACAGGAAAAATATATCCTCACCTTTTCTTTTCCTTATTTAATATATGTCCTTAGGTTTTATGATTTTAATATACTGTATACTAGTCATGGGACAATTCCTAAAAAATCCCTATGTCGATTCTGATCTGATTCTAGTCAAAATTCCCGATGTCGATTCTTTAATATTCTAAATAATACTTAAAAAATACAATTTTGCTATAATTGGGGGGACTAGGTTTTTGGAGTTTTTTTGAACAAAAATTTGAACAAATATATTTCTCGGATAAACATTTCAAAAATACATAGTCATGAAAAAAAAATTAAATTAAAATTGAAATATTAACTTTTATAGAATTTTTTTGTCAAAAATACATATTTATAAACATAAAATTTTATGTTGTGAAAAAAAAAAATGAATGATAAAATTAAATTTGTAATATTTAAAAAAAAAAAAAAAAAAAAATTGAAATATTAAATATATTGAACAACATTTCAAATATTAAATTTATTGAAAAATAATTCAAATATTAATTTTGCCAGGGAAAAGTTTAAAAAAACAATAAACAATAAATATTCACAATAAATTTAATTTGTGGGAATAAAATTGAAAAATGAAATTTGTGGAAATATAATTGAAAAATTTAATTTGTGAAAGTAAAATTGAAAAATTTAATTTGTGGAATTTTTTTTTTTAAATTTTACTTTTTGTCAATAGTAGTGAATTTTTGAATTTTTTTTTGTGAATAACTAAATATTTTTGAAATTTAAAAAAAAAAATTCCAAAAACCAATTAAAAGAAATCATTTCTATGAATTTTAGATTTTTTTTTCAAAAATTTTTTCTTTTTGTGAATATCCGTAAATTTTTGATTTTTTTCTCCCAAAAAATATATTTAAAATTCCATTTTTTTCCAAACAATTTAATTTTTTTCAAAAAAATTTACTTTTTGTCAATAGCAGTGGATTTTGGAAACTTTCTTTCAAAAAGTTTACTATTACAAAAATAATTTATAAATTTTTCTTAAAAATTTTATTTTTGAAATTTGTCTATGAATAACAATAGATTTTTGAATTTTTTTGAAAAAAACTCCAAAAACTAATAAAAATAAATCGTTGCAATGAATTGTAAAAAATCCATATTTAAAATTTCATTTTTTTCCAATTTTCTTTTAGTAGCTATGAAATTTAGAAATTTTACTTTTTGTTAATATCAGTGGATTTTTGAGTTTTTAAAATAATTTTTTTTTACAAATAATTCATGTTTTCTAAGAAAACATAATTTTCTGATAGAAAATATGAACATTAGAAACTTTTTTTCAGAAAATTTTACTTTTTGTCAATAGTAGTGGATTTTTGATATTTTCTTCTAAAAACATTTAATATTTGAAAAGTCATTTTAATTTTTTTTTCCAAAAAACATTCGTAAAACAAGCATCCCCCTCCTCCGAAAAATAATAATAATATATTGCATATATAATTCTGCAGATGTCCTGATATAGGTATGAATCAATTTTAGGCCTTTTATTTTAATTTATAGGCTGAATTTAAATGCCTTATAAATTAAACTATGGTTTAAAACCTTTTTATTTTATTTAAAAAGAATATGTTGGACATTGTCCCATTCAAATTCATCAATTTCTTATTCTTTTATTGCTATGATCAATTTCGGCTATTTAATTACCGATTGCAGGTCTTCCAAAGAGTTAATATGAATAATTAGTTAATAGAAATTTGCGATAATTTGTCGAAGAATACAAATAAAATCCAAATTCAATTTCAAGAAAGATCCATTCTATTTTTCTTTTATTTAGCCACATGTATAAGTGATTTAAGAGCTAAACTTTTCATGAAGGAATCAATCAATTACCACCGACCACATTCAAATCTCGGGCTTTTTTTTTTTTAAACAGAAGTAACAAAATGAATAATAAAATATATCTCTTTTTAGCAATGAAAGAACTACTTTGCGTAACTGCGTCGGCGCGTACGCGAAAAAACGGGGGATGAAATTTTTTCCCTAAGAAGAACCTTCCTCAGTGTATACTCACGTTTTAAAGTAGTTTCAAGTCGACAAGCATTAATTGTGGGTCGTTCATATATATTTTTTTAAGAGAATCTTTTTTTTTGTGTGTGTGTGTGAATTGTTTTATTTTGTTTATTTTTTAAGTTATGTAAAAAGTGTATTTTCCTATATATAACAAACTGGATCATTACAAATTATTATTCAGGTAGGCCCTTTTAAAAAATACATACTTTTTTAGTAATGATGACTTGTAGATTGAACTTATATTCAATATTTTGCAATTCTTTTGAATGACATGACCAAAAGATGATTGATAGTCATTAAAAGTATACTTGTAAAACCATGATTAATGCTCGTCAAAGATGCACAATATTTAATGAATATGTTGCAAAAACAAAATTACAACTATTAAAAAACATCGAGGACTTGTACTTGAGTAATTACATATAAAAATTATGGGGTTGTTTTTTAATGACAGATGTGATTATTTCAAAGTTACTCATTTCGTTCCTTTAATATTTTTGTGTAAAAGATGGTTTATATTAAAACAATATTGATCAAAAATCAAGAAAAAGACTGCATATGTACAAAGAACCAATTAGTTTATAGACCTTATTGTATCAATTATAGGCCTATTATTCAAATTTCTGGGAAGATTGTAGATACCCAAGAAATTTAACTATAGTCTAGAACAGTGGTTCTAAGCCTTATTGGGGAGATTGAATCCTGCAAGCTTCATCAATGCATTCAACAAACTTCTTTGTTATTAGAAAAAATAATATGATTTCTGCAGAATATAGCAATATATATTTTATTAATGCAAGAAATAAACCATGCATCAGTTGTAACAGAGTCTGTTACTTTGCTCCTTTTTTACGTCGACCATCCTCGAAAAATATTTATCACAAAAATATGTTGTTACAAATGATATAAAATCACTACAGAGTGCAGCAAGTTCCCTGCAACACATATATATCAAAGCTTAATAATGGGGCCTGATCACGTGCAGCCAAGGATGGTCGTAACGTCACAAATAACACGAATGGGCTGTATTAATTTTGTGAAACATATTTTTACTAAGCAACTAAATATTTTAAATCTAATAAGGATAATTTTTTTTTGAATCTCACAGTGGGTCCAACCGCGTTCTTTTTTCATGTTGGTATCCCCCTTGCTCTGAACGATACATCACTGTTGCGGCACACTCGTACCGAATACCTGACAGTGTCTCAACGAATTCCGGGGGTTCGATCGAACCCAGGTTAAGAACCACTGGTCTAGAACCTCTTTTTTTGTCTGCATTAAGAGAGTTATATTGACCCTTTAAATGTCCCCCTTTCAAATAAAATCAATCAATTTCTCATAATTTTTTTTGTGACGATCAATTTAGAGTACAAATAAGTGCCATTTGCGGCACATTACACTTGCTTTTGGGTTGACAGGGCACATATATTAGGTCAACTTTATACTATTATCAATGTACCTAAACTAAAAAATCTGGCCCCTCAACACAAAATCAATCTTGAAATATTTTTTTTCAAACTTGAATTTGAGTTGAAGTATCCTCTATTTCGATCAATAAATTATTGTTATAATCCTTTTTTGGGCTCGTCTTCCAATGCACTGAAAGTAGCCAAAATCGATTGTCAGATTTATAGATGAACAGTTAATAGATTTGATTGAAAAAGACCTATCGAGGCCAAATGGAGTCTATAAACTATAGTTAACATTCTTGGATATCCCAACGTATCCCTGAAATTTGAATATAAAGTCTGTTACTGTCCAAAATATATCTATAGAATATTGAACTGGATGTATATTGGGCATTTAACCTATTTTTAATTAATGTTAATGATTGTTTTTGTGTTAATTAAACACATATACAAATAACTCATTTTTACAAAAGGAAGAGGAATATTGAAATACAAAATTCAGTTTGAATTTTAAAAGTAGCTCTTAATATATATTGAATAAGAGTCCATATCAGAGTGGGGTGGGTTCAGTCCCTATTTAGGACTAAAAACTGCAGTCCCGTCTAGTTTAGTCCTGCATATCAGTCCTAAAAACTTATAATGCCTGTCCTTGATGACGTCACTCAACTTCATTTCATTTTTATAGATAATTTATAGTACCAACTGCCCAAAGGACCCAAGTCTTAAGGGTCAGTCCAAGGACTTATAGGATCAGTCCTTAGGACCGATTCTAAGACTGGAATAGACTACATCAGTTTGTATAAATAAGGACTCACAATATACTATATCAGGGATCTCCAAACTTTTTATGGATCAACTCCTTTATATATTGATCAATCCTTCATCGTCCCCCCTATATTTTGCGTACTTCTCAACTGAAGTTATATATGTACAAGCACATTTCCTATACGAGGGTGGTATGAAAATTTTTCTACCTTGATAGTTGTACTCGTAAATAAAAGCTAGCCACATCTATTTAGCATCTGTTGACAATTACTCACTAAAGCTTCAGCCATTTTGGACGTGCATTTGTTATGTTATAGTCGTTTGAGTTAGTAGATGTGAGTGTTTTTGGGAAATATAGTACTGAATTTTATTTTTTTATTGTGCAACAAGGTATCTTTCTAACTCTCCAAATTTATCCTAGGGATGGTCCCATCTTTGTAACCCGTACTGTCTGTTATTTCACGGGAAAAGTTTGTAGATTTACAAGGAGACTTCGTTAAAAAATAAAATTCGGATATATTGTCATATTTAATAAAACAATGAAGTCTACAAAATTTTACTTTTTCAAAAATTTTTATATTGTATATTCAATTCTAGCAGTGTTAGGGCGTCAACACCTTCCTGACAAATCAGTAATTAGTTTGTTTTTTTTTGTTATCAAATGGAGTTTTTGAATTTTTTTGAGTATTTTTACCCTTTTCATTGATTTGAGGCAACTTATGTGTAAGAAAAAAAAAATCAGAAATCCAAATGAAAGTTAATTTATTGTTAGCAAAATGTTGGCTTAATTTTAAATATGTGCCAATTATGAGAAACTGCAATTACAGGTGGAAAAATATTGTGTATTAAGATTTTTGCTAAAAAAGGATAAGTAGCTCGGTTTGTCAAATGTTTTTACGCCTAAAGAGTTCATTTGAAGTGTAAATAAATGAACAATCCTTAAAATAATGGCTTAAAAACACATGACAAATTGAGACGTTAATCCTTTTCAAACAAATCTATTATAAGCAAATCTTATTTGCACATATATGTACATAGGATTTATTTTTTTAGAATTGAATGACCACATATGAAATGTGCTCCATGTTTAAAATAATACAATATTATAGTGAACTGTTTAAATTTTCATGTGCATTAATGATTTTTTCTAAAAAAAATGATGAGTCAAACTTATTTATATATGTACTAAGGTGAAAACACTCAAAATATACAAATCAGACTTGATACAGAAAAAAATAATCATACTTGACGTGTCAGGTACGACTATAATTTGATATAGAGTTGAAAATATTTTATTGTTGACTTGGGCATTGAAATCCAGATATCTGGAATAAAGACGACATTTCTTCATTTTCCCAATTAAGTCAATTTTCCTGCATATGTACAATAATAAATTAGAATAAAATAAGGTCTGATGAAATGTCGTGTGCAGACACTTTGCACAAAGTCCCATTGCCAAAAGTTAATAGAAATGCTAGGTTATCCCATAATGCGTGTACGAATGATGTTTGACTTCCGGAATGCTTTTTAATATTGACGGCATAGTAGATGAGTTGTTGCGTGTTTTGTCAAAATCTGTTTTTCTTGCCCAACAGTCGTTACGGCACATTAAATTGAGAATTATAGTAATAGTGACGTCATTGGCTATGATTGGTTGCGTGTTTTGTCAAAATCTGCCTGTCTTGCCTGGCAGTGGGTACAATACATCAGATTGAAAATTTTAATGTCTACGGATATCAATGAATGTCTTCATTTGTAAAAAAATTACCAGCAAAAAATGTATCTAAATACCAATTATGCATTAAGAACAATTATAACTGGATAAATTTAATATAAAATTGATCTATAGCTGATGTGCGAAAATAAGTGATGATATTGACGTCGATAAACTTCCATTTATTTAGAATTTAATAACTTGTGTAATTACTCTAATCAAGAGAATTCAGAGTAGGTTCATCACATAATTTTTATTATAATATTCAGTAATATTATTTGAAGAGTATGTAAAAAAGACCGTCCGCAGAAAGTGGAAATTAAATAAATTTTGCTTTTTGCTAGATATTTTTTGGTCAAGATTGTACAATTTTACGTAAAATAAGGGTTAAATTAATAAAGAAAAAATTAATAGTGGAAATTTTTTCCAAAAAATTTAATATAATTCAAAGTTTTTTTCAAGAAATTTAATATAACCTTTTCTCAAAAATTAATATTTGACATTTTGTTTTTCAAAAAATTTAATTTTTGAAATTGTTTTGTGAATGGCAATGGATTTTGGAATTTTTTTTCCAAAAAATTCAAAAAACCAAGATATTCCCCACCTAAAAAAAAAAAAAAAAAAAGAAGTAATGTGGAGACCCTTTGTAAATAATCCGTAGGATATTCAATTTTTAAGGGAATTATAATTTATTTCATGCTTGTGCAAGACAATGTGATTCATTGATTACGTTTTTGAATTTAAATCAGGACTTTAATATATATTGCATTTATGTATCTATGGAACATTTCTACCAATTCCTAGAAGCTTTTTTCAATGTGTCTCATTAAAGCTTTCACTTAAGAAATGATCACAGGTTAAATTTCGATAGAAATTTTTACAATAGGGAGGCTGCGTTAAAGTCTAATAATTATTTGCAATTGTTTTTATTTAAAAATATTGGCTGTATCTTCAAAGACGACATAATGGGAAAATCCAAAAGAATGATTGTACCCAAAATGCTCGTACGCCAGAAGATCTGAGATTGCCAACGATCTCAGAATAAGTTGGACGGTCGTCTATGGTATTAGGAAGCGATTTGAAATAAAAAAAAAGTCTGGGAAAGGCCGGAAACGAAGAGTAAGGACAACACCAATGATTATGCGTGACAAAAACTGCTTTTCTATAAATCTACTGAAGATTAAGACCAATAAGACGAATGTGAGCGAAGTTACGCTTCAAAGGGTTATTAAACATGAATTGGAAGCAAAAGCCAGATCAAGGAGGAAGAAAAATCTCATTACAACGGCCACAAAAGAGAAGAGGTTGTCTACAGCCCAGCTTATTTTGAATGTGTGCAAGAACATATTGTCTTCTACCTCACCCGATCTTAATCCTTTGGATGATTCCATCTAGGTAAAGGTCGCATATAACAAGCTTCACATGTCTTATGATATCTTTGGAATCCGCCATTAAGGCTGCATGTGCTGCCATAGTCGGAAGACTACATCCCTAAGGAATGTACCACATTCAGGAAAAGGATAGAGGCCTTCATTGAGGCTGACAGAGGCCATATTAAAAAATATTTATGTCAATTTCAGTTATAATTCACGTGAAATGAACATAATTTTGTTCTCGCAGTCTGTACGAACTAGTTTTTAATAAAGTTTGAATAAAAATCTTCATTGTAAACTTTAATACGAAGCATGGAGTATAAGTATATTATTATTTAAATGAATATACTGTCAGACCTCATCTTCTCATGTAGCTCATCAGATTCAAATTACACATCAAATCATGAGTGCAAGTCTCTTTCTCCTAATGAAGAATAATACATTGAGAACCACTATAATTATGAGCAATTAAGGAAACTTAATGAACAATTTATTTCTTGTCCCTGTATCAAAAGTATCTTTTTATATGGGGAAAAAAGAAATGTTTGTGACCTTTCTCAGAGCCCCAATATCTGACATCTGATATATTGAACAATAAAAAAGATCAACTTGATAGGTCGTGTTCACTGATGTCATAAATTGCATCCCCAATGAAGAAGAGGTCATCATATTGGGGCTCAAAGTAGATATTTTGACTACGTAAAATGAACAAATTTCAAATATATATATTTTTTAAGCTCCATCAAATGGCTCTATGGATTAAAAAAAACACATCGAACTTAATATCTGCATTGAATACTACTTAATGCCAATAATAATCAGTGAAATTTGAATATAAAATATACTGAAACTCCTTTTGTTATGTTTATGCTTGGACAACTATTTCTATCTTTTTTTCGTTTTTGTATATTACTAGCCGAATTTCATAAATTGCACCATTTAAAACGCAAGAGTTAAATTTCAAATAGTTTAATTTTTTAAATATGAATATATCAAACTATTTTTTGGCAATATTGAGTTTCGACAGCAAACGCACTTTCCTCATTAACCACTCACTATATTTTCAAAAAACAATAACAAAAAAAGCACATTATAATTTCGCCTCTAGAAATAAATCACACAACTATTTATACAGCCTGATTTCTACGCATGATCAGAATTGAAGTTATGTTGCCTGCCCCTGCATATTAATAAAACAGACAAAAGGCCCAAAATCTCATGGTATTTTACGAATTTTTACTCAACAATTGTTGACAAGAGTTAATTCAAATTCAACCAAACAACGTTCAAAACACTGATTTGGGAGTAAAAATGCAGAAACATCTACAGCTGACAACGAAACATAATATAACTGCATTGATTAATGAGATAACGCCGTGTGTGGTGATTATTAATTAAATAGTTGATAGTTGCTTCAAGGGTTCACATCAATATCTAATTCGAGTTCAACCAATTAACATTCCTTATACGACATAGTATTAGGGAGGAAGAGACTTAAATATTGACAACTGACAAAGTATTCGGTATAAATTTGTATGTTAATTGTTAGATAATCCAATGATCAATATTATATTATAATTAACATACATAGGTATCGCAAAGCTTTAAAAAAAGTAGCAAAAATTGCCTCCTAGCTTCAGGAGATGGATGGCTGTGGAGTTATCTTTTTCCTACGAAAGATGTCGCTTTTATGTTACCGTAGATGATGCCCCTTTATCGTTTTCTTTTATGCTGTATGTTACTTTTTAATTCAGTTGAAAGGGCGAGTTCATAAAGGCTGTATAGTTAGTTATTATGGAGTAATATTTAATGCACCTAGCAGACACAAAAAAGTGTTGCTGCGACCAATACCTTTTGTACAAATATTGATCACGTGAACTATTTTCTTTTAAGGCTTTAGATTAAGACTATTCAATTAGCATTCAAAGAAGTTTAGTTACATAACATTCCTTAAAACAGAGGTCTGGAAAATCATAATATTATAATCTTACGTTATGATTCAGCGTCATATTTATTAAAGCAGCCTAGTGTGTATGAACTTTAAATACATTTTATAATTTCCACAGCCTCGAAACATATGACACAAAGGGGCTTTAAATTGTCCGTGAGAAGAAATAACATGTCTACCCATTCTTAGTTGAAGGCCCTCTTATCACTGCCTAACTTTCTTTTCTTAAATCACACCATGTGAAATCTTCATTCTCTTTTACTCCTTCGATTGCTTATCCCTCTTCAACTTCTGTCAGCTGACTTTTTACTTCACGCCCTGAATTGAGTTGCAATCCTTACCGGAATGGACAGATTTGATTGGCAAACATTATGAACAATGAATACCATTGATCTGTGAGTTTCCTGGGCTGCTCACGAGCTGAGCTCTGATCTGACATCATTTTTTTTTAAATGTTCCATTAATTGGTTAGATGGAGTCGTACTGATTAAGTATAATTAAACATAATAGTATTACATTTACTCCATCTAATCAAGGAACCTTTTGGCAAAATACATATACCAGTAGTTGCATAAATACGCGGACTAATTTTTAAACGCTTATATATCGAGGTTCCGTGACCAGAAATAAAAAAATCCAGCACAAGTAACTCGGTCAATCTTTTAACTTTGTTTTGGTTTTTCTTACTCCCATCAAACAAAGTCGTTTACGATGAATGACGAGACCAAACGTCATATGGTTGCCACTCTCCTCCGCGCCGGTAGGTTTGTCAAGGAGATAATCAAGGACACTGAACTATCCAGAACTACTGTATTCAAGGTCCAGAAGCTTGTCAAGGAGGGAAAAGATCTGAAGGAGTGTGTTCGGATCGGCAGACCACGGAAATCAATAAGGATGAGGTGAAGGAGGCCTTCACAAAAACATTGAGCTACCTTAATCACCTGATTTGAATCCCCTTGACTACAGTGTGTGGTGGCAAATTGAGAAGAAGGCCTGTACTACCCGACACCCGAATTTGGACTCATTGAAGGCCAGCGTCAATGAACAATGGGCAGCCATGGAAGACCATTACATCATCAATGTGTGCAAGGCCTTCCGAGGGCACTTAGAGGTTGTCAAAGGACCTGATGGCGGTTATATTCAGTAATTATTGTAAATTTTATACCAGAATAAATTCTCTACTATATAATTCTGAAAACAACAACAACATCATTCGAATTTTATTATACATTTAATTATTTGCCACAAATAGTCCGCGTATTTATGCAACTTACTGTATATTTCTTTCTTTAGGAATCAATTGGGCGCGAACGTACACACATTGAATTCAAGATAATAACTTTTCCCAGCAATTCAATTACTGAGTTCTGTTCTGACATCATTTGTTTTACGTATAATTTAGCGCGAAACGTAAAAGCTAACGGGAGCCTCTTCCATCACCTGTTGCTAGCATTAGGATGTTAGCACAGACGAAACTTGTGCATCACTCACGCTGAGCTCTGTTTACATTTTCTTCTGCCTTTTTTTAAGGAGTTACACTTTTTGGTTCAAACTACGTCTGTATATAGAGGTATTGCGGTTATAGATCCGGCTCCAGATAGGATCACCTCTGTGTCTGGATGTAGACCGGCGTCCACCACTTAGTGACCTCTGCTTTAGATAGTTCCATCCCATTGAATTATTTAGAATCAAGAGCTTTTTTTTATTATTATTATCTAAATCATATTATTTTGTGTGTAACAAAATATTCGTTCTTGAAATATTATGAGTTTTTTTTTCTTCTTTTTCTTAGGAAGGATTATTTATATGTATATGTAAACCTATTATGGGTATTCTTCTTTGTGGAGTTGAATTAAATACCTTGATCTATAAATTATTCAAAACCTGCTGCATCATTTTTTTTTTTTTTTGAAAATAATTAAGGATTGGCAATTTCTTTTTATATATTAGATCGTATTATTATCTGTTAATTATTCTATTGACTATGTTTATGAAGAAACTTTTGGTTTTTTTCCATTTATTTCTAAATGCCCTCCACCTTCTACTCTGTACATGAAAAAAATATTATGTTCTTTTACTAGGTGAGAGCTAACAATTTACACACTCATGCAATTCTAAATTATAAGGTTATATATAGTGATGAGACGATTAAAAAAATAATGCATATTCTAATAAAAATTCCAGATTCCGATTATACAATATTTAGAAATTGTTTATAACACGACAATAGGGTCTTTAGTCTATTTACATCGAATCATGTTTTTACTTTGTTCAATCCTGTTTAGTATATATCAATACATGGAATTCTAGACATATGGTCCAGTCCAGACCAGTCCTTGATCACTTCAATCAACTTTTCTTTTTTTAAAATCAGTTTTAGTACTTACAGTTCGAAGGACCGACATTCTTAAGTCAATCAACTTTGTTTTATTTTTAAATCAGTTTTTGTACTGACAGTCCGAAGGACCAACAGTCTTAAGTATCAGTCCCGAGGACTGATATGCAATTCCCTCATTTTACCTTCTCTAATAATAAAACAAAGTTGCACTCCTGATGATTTATAATATCATCAATTCTTGCTTCCTTCAATCGAAAAGAATGTTCACTTAAGGGAATTAGGCCACTTCATTATGTTCAAATGATATATAATTTGAGAATTCAGTGAGTAGTTGATACGGGTTGTAGAAAGTCTTTAAATATTAACTTTGATTCAATTTAAGAGCCATCTGGCGTATGTATGAATGGATGCTCTGTTTGTAGTACTGATATTTAGTATAAATGAAACAAAACTTGGAGCATTTTATACTATATATTGATTTTCGTAGCCGTTTATTTTAACTTATATTAAAAAAGAAAAAAAATGAGGGAAGCACTTTATATAATTAAAAAAAAAAAAAAATGTTTAGAAGTGAGCTAAATTACTCCTTGGCGTATCAAATCGTTTAATTTTTTTTCTCTCAAGCTTTTATTATTCTTGAGGAGAGATCGTCTAAGAATTGAAGGAGTAACTACATGGGAGTGTACACACGAAAAATGCAGAGTAACAGCTAATATTCTTTCCATATTAGTAAAACAAAATTGATAATGTTCGTCAACGCCTAATAACTTTGGGCACTACTGGATACTACCACTAGTATATAATAAAGGGTGTGCAAGCTGCCTGTGCCACAAGAATGATGATTATTTTTTTCAAATGCAATTTTCTCTAACCAGTTATTAGATTAAAAGAAATGAAACCGGATTCTTAAAGCTTGATAGATTTTAATTTTTTTATTTAACAAAATCACATCCACCTAAAATTACAGTCTCTATAAGAGGCCGAAAGCACGATCAGACCTTCTCCACTTGGTCTGGACCTGTCAGATAAGGTCATTTATGGTGTTCAGATTGTTTGTCGTTTGGTCACGCCCCACAAAAAAAAAAAAAAAAAAAAATATCACAGTCAGATCCAGCGAGCTTGAAGCCAAATTATAGCGAGATGAAATCGTCAAAATGGTCTTGAACCCCTCTTAGATTTTTTTTCGAGGTGTAGGAGAGACCCAAGTCCTGCTATCACACTTTAGAGACATCAAATTCCCTCCTAACTCTGCAAACCAACGTCTCACTGAGTCCCAGAGTTTGAACAATTGTTATGTTTTCGCTAGTGGTGAGGATTTCAACGAGGGCTTCTTGCCTTTTACAAACATTTGGGAAAACGAATTTGAAGAAGAAGAAGAGGATGATTAGATGCCTAAGTGCCACGTTTACCTAAGAGAGTGCCCTAAAGTGGCGACTTAGATAACTTGTGCATCATGTATTATTTGCAAATTATGTCAATTCTTAGTTTCTACCCTGTACATACATATTGCAATTAGTTAACAAAAAAGAAAACAGATATTTCAAAATTATGGATATACATGATTGGAATTTTTAATTTTCTTACTGAAATTTTCTACATGCAGACATACAAAATGGCAATAATCCTTCCTATAATATTATTTATGGTCAAAATGTCGAGAATAAATCATGAGATTTGTTATTCATTGACTTGAAATTGGTTAGTATTTGCTTGCTTTAGTTTTTTTTTCTTTTTCAATCAAGTAACCATAACTTTTTAGCACATAATATTATATTCTACAAACAAACACACTTTCACAGTCCAATCTACATGATTTATGTAGTGAATGCTCTACAAACGAGTAAAAAGAAGCATAAACTACGGCCCTTCTACTAATTACATCAATTTTATGTGGCACGTCAATAACCAAAGAAAAAAAAAGGCTGTAATGATTTTTCTCAAAATGAAGTATGGATTACATTTGCATTCTAATATATGCATTATCGTCAATTTATATTAATAAATTATTCGTATTAAACCTTTGGGTGTGTCGCAAATATCACTAATAAACGTATCGTCAAAATAGAAGAATGAGAATATTTTTATTTGTAAGACTATATTGGGGCCAATATAAGTTACTTAAATCAAATAAAGCTTCTGAAATATAGTTCATACTCTTGGGTAGTTGACTCAAATATGCACCGCAAATTACGCTTAAAGTAGCCAAAATTAAGCTCAAAATCGTTCCTAAAAAGAATAAAAAAATTATTGATTTTATTTTACGGCCATATCGGGGACAATACAGGTGTGCACGTTTAAAAAAAGAACACTCCTTTAAATTTAAAGCGTTTTTCCTTGTCTACAGGCTTGAAGGCTTGACGAGGGGTTCTCTTGTAGATCTTAAGGCCAAGATATTTCTTAGCTAACCGGTCCATGGTCCTTCTGCTGATGTTGAACTCCCTGGAGAGGCCGCTGACGGTGACCTTGCCTCTCTTGCCTTTTTCACGGCAGCAACCATTTCGTCTGACCTTCGAGGCCTTGACTTAGATCTTGTGGCCGCCTCAGGAGTACCTTTGGCTACCACGCTGTAAACGGTGGTGTGGCAATTTCAGTGGGAGTTTTTCCCCACATGGAAAGTTCCAAAATTGCCACTCGACGTCTCTCCATATTATCGGCTGTTGTTTCACTGTTGCTATTTAGATTTTGCTGGAGTTTTGTTTATAACTAGTCAAGCCCCTTGCCTCGAAGTATAAACCGGTTTCAACTGAATAAAATCACGGATATGTGGATGGCGTAAAATTGTAAGAGTCTTCAGTTTTAGAGGCGCACACCTGTATAAGTCTTAAATCAAACAAATGTTCTAAACTATAGCTAAAATCATCCCAGTAATTAGAATACAAGGCATATATTCGACTTTTATATGTCGATGACATATTGAGATGAATGTTCAATAATTATATATGAAATACATAAATAATTGGGATTTTTCTGTTGGACTCACTGTGCGTAGTTTCACACCTAAGTGATTTCTAGAGAAACTAATATACTTTATGTATATAGACTTCACACAAGACTCCTAGGTTATTTGGAGTAATTACAATACCCTAATATTTACTTATACTTAAATGAGTGCAACCCCATCTAACCAATTATTATTTATTCTCTTAAAGGAAACAAAGGTTTCAAACTAAAGCTAAAGTTCTCTGATATTTTAACTCATCACACGAATTTGAATAAACAGATGTAAATGTATATAACATAAAAGTTGGGGTTTCCTTCTTTATGTCTCAATTAATATTTCAGTTTGATTCATTTTTAAAGGAATACATATTACAATGTTGTCCAAAAATTTCCAATATGACTAAAAGTTATACTTCTGGTTAGGCTCTACCAAACAAAGAAGGTCACAGATGAGTGAAAGGGTTATTGCTTCCATAGGCAATTTAGCATAATAGGTCAGGGGCGTAGTAGATGGGAAGCAATTACAATTGCCCCTCCTCCGCCAATTATACAATTTTGGAAAAATAATTTGCAGTATTATGATAATTCATTTAATTTTTTTTTTAAAGTAGAAAGGTAGGAAAGTAAATATGAAAAATCTCTATTTAAAAAAAAAGTCATCAATTTGTATTTAGTTAGTTATTACTTTTGGGGCAAAATGAAATTTCAAAATTCTCGTCTCTTATATTTTTCTAATTGGTGAAGGAGGAATCCGTTGAAAGAAACAACTAATAATTCAGTAACTCCACATATCACGCTTCTGCCTTCTCCTTGCGCTCTTAGAGAAATCCTATCCCTAGTAATTGGAGAGCAGTATACAGGGGGTGCTTGCTACAAAATCTATATGTTATATTAAAAAATATAAGAGTTTTTTGATTATTTTGACTTCATAAACTTTAAAAAAAATATATTTAATGAGAAAAGGGGTAACTTAAATTTCAAAACTTTCTAGCTTTATATCCCCTCTCTCTGCAATACGAGGGTGATAATTACTATAAGTCTTTTTGGGAATTTCTTCAGAAAACTATTCCCAAGCACGGTTAATGCTTTTTTTTTTTTGTTCAATCCAAATTTTTGTGTGGAGCAGAAAACAGCATACCCCATACTTTGACTGACATTAATCCCCCCTCCCCTTCTTTGACATGATTAACTCTTTACGCATGAATCAATTGTATAGACCCCCTAATCGTACCATTGAATTGAATTATACATATTTTAATCAACAAACATGACCTTCACTCCTTAATTTCATAAATGGTTCATCTTCCTTCGACACATATTATATTATGCATGGATATATATCTAAATGCTTTTCGTGCCCTTCGAAAAAGCTACATATCTTGCTTGATTTATTTCAAATGGGAGCAGGTAAAGAATATAATTGCTATAAAATGGCTAACATTTAAAAACCCACCTCAATGATTTTCAACTCATTAATTAATGAGCAAAAATAAGTTTTGCTGATATATAAGTACGAATCTGCCTATTTTTATTTGTATAATAGATATGTTGGTAATAGTGTGTAGGGATGTTTGCAAGATTATAGATATATTTTTTTTGTGGCGAGGCTCGGATTTTAAAAATTTTTAAGACAACAAACACAAAAATGAAATTTAAAATAATAATTTTTCGGAAATAACTCTCAATTGACCATAGCTATTCTCAAGAAATTAAGTTTTTTATATTTTTTTATAAGATCCACATTAGTTCAGAAAAAATATAATTTTTTGGAAAAAAATTTCAAAAAACTAAATTTTTGAGTTTTTTTCCCAAAAATCCACAGTTGTTTACAAAAAATTTCAAAATTTTACAGCTGTTCACAAAAAATTAATGTTTTTGGATTTTTTTTTTCCAAAATCCATAGTTATTAACAGAAAATTAAATTTTTTGGAAGAAATATTTGACAAACTAAATTTTAAAAAATTTAATTAAATTTCAAATATTATTTTAAAATCAAATCAAATCATTTTTTAGAGGGGGGGGGAGGAGGGCTACAGCCCCTCCAGCCCACCCCTGCTCTGCACTCTTGAACTGTTTTTCTGCCTATTTTATTTATTCCAAACTCATCAAGATATATAAGTAAATATAAGCTTTGGGGAGGGTATGTGGATATTGTTTGAAAGTAGGTTGAGACCAACTATTGCGATATATTTTTTTAGTAATTTGTATGCATTAGTGTTGGATCCGGGTTTGAAAGTCCTAGACCGAACTGGAACAGTTATGGTTTATAGTGGATCGACATAATTTGTTTTTTTTATAAAGATTCGGTCTGGATTGACCGCAAAGAAACGTTGGGTCCGGATTTGTATTATTTAAAATTAGGTCTGTTGCTATTGTTTAGAGAGTGAGGACTCAAAACATGCACTAACATAAATAATAACCAAAAATTTGATTTTTATGCAATCAAGAAAATTCAACTCAATACCAATTTGTGATATGTTTAAATACTATATTTAGGTATATTTTTTATTCAATATGTGTTTTTTCATAAGTCATAAAAGCCTCAACATGTTGGCAAACAGATTGTCAGCTCTTGTTGATTAAGGGCGTGTCCATAGCCTACCATGCTGTCTAAACTTGGATGAGAGGTGCAGCGGGCACTATTTCTCCAAAACGTCCCAAACTACTAAGTCGAGGGGTTTGGAGCCAGAGCTTAAGGAGGGTCACAATGAGACAAAACAGAAGTTAGTCATATTATTACTGCATAAGCTTTGGTTTTTCTTGGGTGTATGAGGGTGTTATGGACTTCTTGATTTTGTAAGCACTCTGGATAAAGCTGCCAACGTTCTCTGCAGCCTTCTCAACATAAACACCAGCACGGAGAAGATTGCCTTTTTTTTTTACTTTTTATACTTCTGCCTTTTGTTTGTAAAAATCTATTATCATCAGGTTTTTCCGTTTTCCTCCTTGCCTCCAAAGAATAAATAAATTTTTCCAGATTTGCTTGCTTTGATTAATTGTTCATGAACTCTATTGTTAAGCAAACAAAGTAACTTAAAAAAATGGACGTCACTTGTCTTTATTCAATGTTTTATAACCTTTTTGGAAAGATGGTAAAAAATAATTGAGCCATGATAAATAATTTTTCGTGCCCTAAATATTAGAGTCTTGATTTTCCATTGGGTTTTCCTTTTTTAACTTCTTCTTCTTCGGAGTAAAACTTATGTGCATCATCCAAGTACCCTACAATTTTTGTCGAGTTCGAAAAGGCATTCGATACTCTCTCACCCATGTTAATTGTTGAACAACTATATAGGTACGGACTGCTGGATGGGTTTGTTGTCATGGTCTCGGCCATCCTTAGGAACTCATCATCGAGCATTGAAATTTCTGGTACTCATTCTAATGTTCAGTGTGGAGCTCGGCTAGGAGATTTGCTATCACCATTCCTCTTTTGGATTGCAATGAATGGATTGAACGAGATTGTTAACTACAACTCCAGCCCTGAAGATCTGAAAATAAATGAAAAGTCAATGAAGTGCTTATTATATGCAGACGATCTTACCTTATTTCTAAAAAGAACAGAAGACAAACAGGCACTCCCAAGCCATTGAAGTCATTCAGGATTTCAAAAAAAAAACAAAAAACCTAGGTCTCTCCATCAACATCGATAAGACTAAGAAATTATACCCCTGTGACGACTATTTGAAGACATATGCTCCGTCTTAGGGAGTTATGTTTTATTAAGTCTTTTTCACTTCTAGTTATTGAAGTTTCTAGCTGCAGTGCCGATGCTGAAAGAAGAAATGAATTAAATTTTGTATTTACTATACAGAAAAATGTCATATTTTTTTAGTAATACCCCACTCACTAGATATGAAAAGTTGAAGGCCTGGGATATCAATATCCTCCCAAAAACATTCAATCTGCAGAGATACGTGCCTTTTTGAAAGATTATATGTTTGAGCATATATAAATTAAGGGAAGATTTAGTCTGGCCACATGCAAGAGCATACGTTTCAAGTTGGAGGATTAATGCTCCAACAACTCGCTGTTGTCTTGGTTCTACAGAGGTATGTGGAAGGCACTGAATATCTCGTGGTTAAAACGACTCAGAAGCTTTGGGGATTTTTGGCAATAAAAATAAAAATCTACCACTGGATTGGTTTTCACTTTTCTGAACAGATCTTTATTTGATTTATTCATCGGATCTCTGGATTGTCCCGTTGTTTGTTTTTAATCTGTGTGTCTTTAATCTAATATTAATTAAACATCAAGTTGTCGTTTCTTCTTTTTATGCTTAAAAAAATAATCAGAACATGATATTAATATTTCATTTGTTTTATTAATGTATTGATTAAAATGAATAAATATATTTAACCCTTAAAAAAAAGTAAACAAAGTACCTTGACTTAATCCCCACTAATTACCTATTTAGTTAGTCTAAATAGCTTTTACAATCACAAAAAGTGGTGGCAGTTTACACCTGGATTCTGAACACTAGGCTTTACAAACAGAGGAATTAGAGACATGGAATCAAAAACAAAACTTTCATATTTATGTTTTTTGTGTAATGAAACCTCTTAATTAAAAATAAGAGGGATTAAATTGTAATTAAATCCTACTGTAAGTTTTGGGTCGCGCTCATTAGAATAACTGTTAATGACGTCATGTGATGTTTAAAACTGTGACCATCAACCTACAATAACGTCATATAATATTAATGTGTTGCAATAATCATGTTTGTACAACTCATAAATCAGAATCAGGGAGAAAATGGGTACATAGATTGAGACCCCAAAAAATTGGTCTATATATCCCGAAGGAAAAATTTGCAAAACGATTTCATTTCGGTCAAAGATCGCGATCTAGACCGAAATATAAGTTTAAATCGCTGTAGAAAAATTGCGAAAGACCGAACCAAAAAAAAAAAGATTTTGGACCACGTCTCAACACTATTTTGGTATCTAAATATTATATCTACACCAAAGAATAATGCATTTAATTCATTTAAGACTTTAAATGTCCTTAAGTTGCATATTTACTTGTTTGTTTTTGAAAGATAACCAGTCCTTTTATCTGACTGTTTATGATACATAATCAATCTTGCCTGTTCTAAGTTCAATTTGCTACATGTCCACAATGTTAATATGGGTAAGTTGTCTACAAAAGTTTATGATAAGTCGTGGAAGAATACAAAAGAAGTCCATACTCAATTTTGAGAAAAATGATTCTAATTTGCTTTTGCGTTGAGAGTATTTTGTTCAATATAATTAATCATGGAAAAAATCCCTACAAATTGATCCATGACTCATGGGTTGGAATTGATTCTATGCTCAGCATTCAATGCCATTATTTACATATTATTGAGTTGTCCAAGCAAATCAAGGAAGTCTTCTTTATTTGAAAAGACAGGGAGAAAGACGAAGTATTGTGTGCAAATAGAAGGATTTCAATTCAATGAACGTCGTTCATTTTGCCAAAAAAAAAAAAAAAAAAAAAAGAAAGATATCTCAAGAGTTTGAAGATTGTTAAATACATAATATATAAATGCTTAACTTTGAGTGGCATGATGTGCCATTGAATCACTATCTGTGAGTACTATTCTAATCCCTCTTGTAATAGACAAATATCTGTCAATCAGTTAGTCCTTTGTAGATACCGGAAACATTTGATTCTATGTACATACATATCATTATTTATTCACAAAGTCCACACATTTATTTATGAGCTCCATATGCATTTGGTAAGTGGATGAAACAAAGCCAACAATTGCTTCAGGAATTACTTTCAATATTATTTGCAAATGAATAAAAAATGTGACAAACGATTCAAAATGTGGTTTGTGGTTTGTAGGCGAACATAAGTATTAAAAAAAGATCCTAATAAATATTTTATAATATTGTACATAATTTTTATATCGTAATTGCTATGACAAATTCACAAAAAATATATTCAATAGATTTAAAACTCCAATTAGTAGTGATAGGCAATTCCATAAAAATCCCAAGGTCGATTCTTAAATATTTTAAATAATAGTTTAAAAATACCATTTTTCTATCAGGAGCGTCCACCCTATATATATATACAGGGTGGACAAGGTAAATCCGAAATCAAACTTTTTATCAAAAATGAGCCAAATCATTCGATCAAAAATTATTCATATTATTTATTAAAAATGAACCAAATGATATTTGATCAAAAATTATCTACATTATTTATCAAAAGGAATAAAATTATTTATCAAAATGAGTCAAATTATTCTATCAAAAATGAACCAAATTATTCGATAAAAAATTAGCAATATTATTTACCAAAAAAGAAACAAATTATTCGATCTAAAATTATCCACATTATTTATCAAAAAGAATTAAATCGTTTATCAAAAACGAATCAAATTTTTCCTTCTAAAATGATCCACTTTTTTTAATCGAATATGAACCAAATTAATGATAAAAAATCAGCAATGTTATTTATCAAAAAAGAAACAAATTATTCTATCTAAAATTATCCACATTATTTATCAAAAAGAATTAAATCGTTTATCAAAAACGAGTCAAATTTTTCCTTCTAAAATGATCCACTTTTTTTAATCGAATATGAACCAAATTAATGATAAAAATTAGCAATATTATTTATCAAAAAAGAAACAAATTATTCGATCTAAAATTATCCACATTATTTATCAAAAAGAATTAAATCGTTTATCAAAAACGAGTCAAATTTTTCCATCAAAAATGATCCACTTTTTTTTATCGAATATGAACCAAATTAATGATCAAAAATTATCATCGTTATTCATCAAAAAAGAACCAAATTATTTGATCAAAAAGGGTTCCTATCAATTATGGGAAAAAATTGAAAAAAGCCAATCCATATAGAGTTATCTTAGACCAGAGTCAGGAAAAAATGAAATATCATTCGGTAAAATTTGAAATGTTACTTTAAAAAAAATGAGGTGTTTGTTGAAAAGTATGATATAATTATTCAACCTCCCCCCACCCTTCCTAAAGAAAAATCCTAAGACAAGCTCCCTGTTGATGAGGCCTTAATTATTCAAGGAATATATCAATCGGTCCCTACATGGGTTTGATGAACTTATAAAAGTGATAAGAAGAAAAAGGAAAAAGTGTGAGATTCTTCGTTTTGATTTAAAGACTACCTATGAAGGAGAAACAAACGTACGTGAATATACAAACATTCAAGACTCAAAGTCACGTTTTTCGTTTTGTTTTCATATAATTCAACACCTTCAGTTTCTTACAACATATGTATTCTTTTACCTTTTTATGATTATGAAATAATCATAACAATAAAAAGACGGGAGAAGATATTAGAAGGAGTGGGGTCTGAAAGTTTATGAATGACTCTTCATTCCATCCGGAAAGAAGAGAGATAATAACTGATTCCCTCTGAAAAGCCTGATTATCACAGTCCTCAGAGCCAATCCTTATCCTCAAGTTACGGGTCCAATTTGACAACTTCCCTTCCCTTACCAAGTGTTCCATTAAAATCTAAACACTTTGAATAATATACTTCAACAATAATAATATAACTTATTAATTAAAAATTGAATTTCAACACAATTAAGACTGTCAATAGATGTGTGTCTGAGCTCTCTGTATCATTAATGTAGCCGTCCTTAGCGGCAATGATACCTTTCAGGAGGAGGCGGAAGGCCTAGCACCCGATGCAGATGTAGTCATCTGTCATGGAGTCCCAGTACTGGTAGATAATATTTTTTAGGCCCTCGGTGCTTGGAAGACGGACACTGGAGGCCTTCCCCTCAAATGCATCCAAAAAGGGTAAAAAACGAGTTCAAAAGACTCATTCAAAAGAGTTTTGAACCGAGGAAATGGGCTTCTTTCGTTGCAAGCCAAAAAGGGTTCTTAGTAGCAAAACAACTCAACAAAAATAAAGAATTTAATTTCTTTTTAGCTGCAAATGTATGTAGGTATACTATAAATGATTGTCTGTTTGAGGTGTGTATTCATCATGAGCCTTAATTAATTAATTAGCTAATTAATCAGGGTAAGAGAGAAAATCCTAAAACGCTCTGGGACAGTTATAATTTTTGGTAGACCGAACTACTTTGGCCCTTTAAAGAAGTATGGTTTAAATTGACCTTATAGAAAAATTCGGTCTGTATCGGTCTAATTTAAAATTGGTCTAGACCTATTCTATAGATTAATTGTAAATTACATTAGTTGTATTTCCAAACAGTGAACATTTTCCTAAAAATAACGCCTTATGAAGTTTTTTTTTTTTTTTTATGTTTTAGTCATAACTTTTATAAATCGTATATTTAATTTGGTGATTGGTTAAAGGCGAACAAATTAACTCTGAACAATAATAGTCCCTTTTTAATATAACCCCAGATATTTCAGAATTCAGACACCTGAGAGAACAACTGAGATCAGTTTGGAGACTCTGCTAAAAGATAAATTCATTTTTTTGCCTTAAATTCATTTGTACAAAATTCGTGTTCCCCAATGTAATATATATATAACTCATAAATCAGACAAGGGGAGAATATTGGTCCAGTGACTGGCAATTTTGTCGTGTACATTTTTGAGGATGGTCATTTTGCTTCTAGGAGATTTTACTCCGCATGACATATTTGTTCCTTTTTATATATATATATATTATTGGTTTCAACGTTAATTATTGGATCACTACTTTATTTTTTTCTTAATGTCCTAGTTATAAAATAAATCTGATCGAAATAAACAGTAAAGTACGAAACCGATAATATAAAGAAATAAAAAGGTGGCGATTATGTCATGCGGCAAAATCTCTTTGAGGGAAAATGACATACAGGTGGTAAAATTACCCACGGCAAAAATGTTTTTAGCAAAATAACCTAGAACCAAAAAGTTATTCCACAATTTAAAAATGTTTAATTTCTGGTTTACAATTCGAACATGGTAGAGATCTAAATATCTGGTCAACTCGGTCTAGAAAAAATTACAAGTACGAACTGAAAAAATAAATTGGTTTTGGACCGAGTCTCATTTATTTACTCTTCTCCCTTCCATCTTTAATTTCTCATCTTACTCGAGTATTTAATAGACTTTTTTTATCATTCCCCACTTGACAAATGGTACTTCAAAATGGAAAAAATAAATCATCAAAATATTGATATGAATCCATTTGGAAAATCAAATAGAAACATTTCGTTTCTTCTCTAGGTGGGATTGAGGAAGTGCTTGAAGGAATTAAAAACAAAACAAAAAAACAAACATTTACACCAATGTGCACAAAGTAATTATTTATTGAGTTATTTGTAAAATTGATGCATCAACATAAAATTAAGAATGAATATTTTTTTTTCAAAATTGATTCTGGGCTAGATTTGTATTCTTTGGTTATGGATTTTCAATTTTTATATACATTTTATTCTTAATAATCCTTTGGTTAATTATACGACTCAAAAACCCTGTTATAAATATTTATGTGATTGCTAATATAATGTCTCTCATTGTTAAAATAAACATACCATTATAATTATGAACTGTTGTTTTTTTTTGTCATTGTGCATACTTACAAAATCGGCAAAGGGTCAAATACGATTTTCCTCTACTGTACCGAGTAAGAGCCCAAAACTTTGAAGAAGGAAGTTTATATTATGAAAAAAAATATATATATTACGGAAGTAAGAAAAGGAAAACTCAAACCCAATGTGTGATATATTTAAATACTATATTTAGTTATATTTTTTAGAGCATATGTCCTCGTTCACAATTAATAACAGTCTCGATTCACAGGCGAACAGATTGGTAGCTCGAGACTATGAAGGCTATGACCATGGCGTTTAACGCTGTCATGATAGCAGTTCGAAACAAATCCAAAGTTGAATAAAAAGTGTGGCAGACATTCTGCTTTCAGACTCTCAAAACTGGAAAGTCCATGGGATTGAGGTCGAGCCTGGAGGAGTGCCACATAGTGGCAGTCCAGAAGTAAGCCATATTTTGCTACTCCAGGAGTTGGGATTCTCCTTCGCTGTATGAGGGTTTAATTGACCTTTTGATGTTGTAAGCAATCCGGAGGGAAATGTCAACGGTTTCTGCAGCCTTCTCGGCACTAAGACCGGTGCCGAGGAGATCGGAGAGTCGCTCTCATTTTTCTTGTTGCTCATAGATTTTTACACTTAGAGACATTTGATAAAAGCAAAGGTTGTTTAATTTTGTTTCAGCTATCCTTACATTACGTAATGAAACCTTGTTATTCAAAAAAAAAAAAAAAAAAAAAAAAAAAAATGGTGATAAAGTCGTACTTAAATGGTTTTTTTTTTTCAGTAATGAGTCTCATATTTTTCTCAGAAAGACTCTATGGAATTAAAAAGTATTACATAGGATTGAATAAATTATTATTTATGTAATATATAAAACATTTAATTTAAGTACGTGTGGTAATTGTAAGTGCTGAATAGTAGTTAGATAGTCGATGTTGTAATGCTTATTTAAGTATCTCTCATTCGTTTATTTTCTTTCAAAAAGAGTAAGTGATTAAATCTATAATGTATATACATTTTCAATTTGGGGTTTTGTAAAAAAAAACCTCCTTTGTATTCAATTAATTACTGATCGTATGTACATATATATAGGTTTATAATAATGTACTTGTGGTTCCGCCCATCCCTCCTACTCCTAAATATCCCCATCATATTTAAAAGAATAATTCACTCCCTAAATATAAATACAATCTGCTTACATTCGTAGTGACCCTCTCCTTATTTAATTTATTCTAAATATGTGGATCCATCAAAACACCAGCTGCATAGAGAGAGTAGAAACCCGGAAATCAACGCTAATTACTTCCGAGAGAATCGTTGAGAAGCTATGGATTTGAGTTCCACATCCATTTTACAGACAAAACATAACTGAAAACAGTTTTTAGGGAAATTGACCTTTGCTGAAAATTGCTATCCGTCTAAACTTGCCTACAATTACACTTTTTCTAAGTACCTACGTCTATTTTTGTAAAAATTTTTGTTTGTACAATTTATTATATTTCAATGTTTTTAACAATAAAAAATTGTAAAAAAATTGTCTAAAAAACTGTATAGAAAAAAGAATTGAAGTGAACCCATAAATCAAATCATCATAACCAAAATCATTGAGCAATGCAGAGCTGCAATTCTGGAGTAATCTGCGCGTGGGAAATCACCATCAGATATCTCTTAAGTGTTTGGATGTAACCTTTCTACTCTATACCGGGTCAGAGTTTCACCAAAAACTTCTTCAAGGTCTATATCAATGCTACAGAGGCCCAAAAAAGGCTTGAGATAGTTCAATGCACCATTGAAGGTAGAAAAGGCAAGGTCACCATTAATGTCCTTGCACGTGTATTAGACATCAGCCAGACGAACATGCGCCGCTTAGTGAAACAAAATGGTAACCTTAATACCTACAAGAGAACTATTCGTCAAGGTTTGAAGCCTTTGGATTGAGTAAAGCGTGTGGCCCGATGCAAAATCCACCTCAACAAGATTGAAAAGCAAGACTCTTGGTCTCCCCCCATCCTGGACTATTCCCTCTGGACTTTGATAATTTTGGGCTCCTCAAGGGTAAAATTTTTCGTGTCCAATACACAACAAAGGACCAACTGAAGACTGCCATCATCACTGCTTGAACCAACCGTGATCTGAGTTTTGTAAAGGAATGCAGTGCAAAGTTCAGGACCAGGCTGGAACTGATCATTATGCCAAAGGCAGTTAAAAATCAATTTTTATGTGCCAAATTTAAAGACCAATTTCTACAAACTTATTTTATCTACTTAAAAAAAACTGCAATCTACGCCGACTTTTTTGTTTTTCGGATATAAAATAAGTCTCCCTTACAAGACCCCCTCGAAAATTGACACCCCCCTTGACAAGGTTCAAAAGATACACCCATGTTAAGTTTCAGTTTCCAGTTGGACATCCATAAAGGACACACACAAACTCCATCATATACAGTTAATAAAGATAATCTGTCTTTATTTGTCTGTGAAATATTTTTATAACATTGTTCTATTTAAAAAAAAAAGAAGTAATAAACAGATAAAATTAAACCGTCTTAAAAAAGGGGGGGGGGGAATGATTTATAGTTCCATGGACCTTTAATTCGATACGCTATAAAGTAATATTATTTCATAATATTGCTATTAATTCGCATAAAATATAATTAATTATGTTTTTTTTTCCAATATCAGCCTACTATCCATTCTTGGTTTTTAAAAGTTATGTTTATTTTTTTCTTTTTGTTTATATAAAATAAACTTTTGGCATGCATAAAAATATGTTTTGTCTTTATCAATTTTTTTGAGCTGAAAACAGGACTCCTTAGTAATTTTTGATATACTTTCTTCCTCATGAAATTTGACTTTTATAAATACAAAAATATATCCAGAGCCGTCTGCTTCTGTTAGTACTCAGTGTAATTTCGAATTTTTGACAGTTTTGCGATCTTTATCAAAAGAGTTTTAGATATAGTTTTAGAAAAAAAAACGAAAAGGCCGAATCTTTTATTTTATTTTTTTAATTTACCTTATGTCAAAGTCGAAAAAAATGGGTTGTCAGGCAAACTCCACTAAATAAGCTGGCTAGTTTGACCCTAAAAATGCAAGAAAATGTTTTACTGGCCTTATAAATAAGTTAAATTGTGATTGATTGAAAAAAAACTTGGGAGTAGTGGTACAAAACTTAAAGCATTAGTTGAGATTTAATGATAGATAGAGTAGGGGCTTCAAGCATTGCCCGGACGTTAAGAAATTAAAATTCAATTCTGAAATATTCTGCTTCGTATAAAAAAATAAATAAAAGCATGTGTTATGTATCTTTGCACACTTTAAAAACAAGGATATTATAAGGTTTATAGAATAAAAAATAGTAGTTGAACTGTCGTTCACTCAACTTTCATCTTATTGTAAAAATCATTTGGCTTATTCTCAATTCTTTTTTTTTTCTTCTCTAGGCCTTACAATCTCCTTTATTTTTTTTATTTTTTTTTGCGAAAATATATACCAATATGCTGCCAGAATTGTTCTCAAAACTTATATGCATTTATTTTTGCTTCTTATGAAGTAGTCATTTGATAGTCAAAGAGTTTGTTTTTATAAAAATACTATTTTAAGGCCGCCAATCCCGTAAAGTCCAAAACAATTCTTACCTAAACCATATTTGAGCCTTATAAACTTTCATGAAATTTCTTAGTCAAATACATTAATTGGTTTGGCTGTACCCCCCCCCCAATTAATTTGGTAGAATAAAATATCATTAGAAAACGTAGCTCAATCCCCCTATATAATTCTGCGGACGCCCCTAGTAATTCCTGCCCCCCCACACACATAAATAAAAAAAAAAGTGAATCGTTTTAACATTTGAGTCGATAATTGTTCGAGTCAATACAACACTAATCTATACTACATTATAACAGAATATACTTTGGCCTTCTATATACATATTCTGAATGATGATTAATTTCTTCATATCATATTGATATAATTTTGACGTTATACTACAATCTAATTAAGAATTGTCCACCATAAAAGGAATGAGTAATGGTTTTAATAATGGGAAAAAGTAATAATTGATGGTTCTTGATTCAAAAAATATAATAATATAAACATTATCCTAGTACCCACTACTTTTTTTAAATTGACATTTTAAGATACGAGGAAGACTCGGAAACAAGGAATAAAGATAGTTGATATATTTTGCCGTTAGAACATAAACAAACTAAAATACTTTTTTCTCAAAATTGAGTGTGTTCAATATTTGAATTCATTGGCGAATTATATGAAGAAATTACACCAATTAGATCTTTGTGCGTCACCAAATTCCACTTTCATTAGACGAAATGAAAAAAAGAGAAATTGAAACCTTTTGTGATTGAAAGAGGCCCTGTTGGGGCTAATATAAGTCCCTTAAATTAAACAAAGGTTTCAAACTATAGCTGAATTTCTTGGGTATCTTCATGCATCACACAAATTTGAGTACAAGGCCTATAACGGACTTTAATATGTGTATGAAATATCGAGTTGTATGTATACCAGGGCTGGCACGGTAAAGGGGTGTACCGTGGTTCGGTACGAGTCTTACTGTTCCGTGCATTTTTACCTTTGGTACCTATATATATAATCTCATATTAAATATTATTCTTTTTTTTACCCACCATTCTTTATGTTGTGAATATATTATACATAATATACCGGTAGTTGCATAAATACGCAGACTAATTATTTAACGCTTATATCTCGAGGTTCCGTGACCGGAAATAAAAATTCCAGCACAAGTAACTCTGTAAATCTTTTGGCTTTGTTTTTGTTTATCTTACTCGCATCAAACAAAGTTGTTTACGATGAATGACAAGGCCAAACGTCATATGGTTGCCACTCTTCTCTGCACCGGTAGGTCTGGTAAGGAGATAATCAAAAACACTGGACTATCCAGGACTACTGTGTTCAAGGTCCAGATGCTTGTCAAGGAGGGAATAGATCTGAAGGAGGGTGTTCGGACTGGCAGACCACGGAAAATAAATGTGGATGAGGTGAAGGAGGCCTTCAGGGCCAACCCAAAGACTTCCATGACAAAGGTGGCTGAAGACATGAATGTTCATAAGGTCACCATTTCCAGGGCTGTAAAAGAAGTTGGTGGCCAATCTCTAAGGTTGATTGAGAGACCTTTATTGTCTCAACTTCAACGTGATAAGCGCCTAGAACGTTGCAAAGTCATGCTGAAGGATATCAAGTATACCCTGGCTAGTCGCATCATAATTTTTTTAATTGAAAAGAATTTTACTGTCGATCCAGTGTTCAACAGGTCAAGTGACCGTGTGGTGGCCTTCAATGACAACAGGGACATGGTTGAGGAGATTCAGACAATCACCAAAGTCAAACATCCAGTATCTGTGATGATGTTTGGTGCCATTGCATCAAATGGGGCAAAAATGGATCTACTTTGGTTCAAAACTGGTTTCCGACTTAAATAAAAGGCCTACTTTTAGATTTTGAAGAACAAGGTCCTTCCATAGACCCTCAAGATCTCTAATGGGGACCTTTATCTTCCAGAAGGATGGGGCACCTGCCCATACCTCTGGAATCACTCAGGATTGGCTCGCTGCCAACCTGCCATTTTGGAACAAAAACATTTGGCCAACTCAATCACCTGATTTGAATCCCCTTGACCACAGTGTGTGGTGGCAAATTGAGAAGAACCTACCCGCTACCCGAATTTCGACTTATTAAAGGCCAGCGTCAATGAGTAATGGGCAGCCATGGAAGACCATTACATCATCATTGTGTGCAAGGCCTTCCGCGGGCGCTTGGAGGGTGTCATAGCAGCTGATGGCGGTTATATTCAGTAATTATATTACATTTTATACCAGAATTAATTCTCTATTATATAATTCTCAAAAAAAAAAATACGTCATACGAATTTTATTACACATTTAATTATTTGCCACAAATAGTCCGTGTATTTTTGCAACTACCGGTATTTACATATGGGGAAAAAGTAATTTCGTTTTTGCCGCATATTTTGAGTGTATACTACAAACTCTGCTTGACAGTATTGCGCTTGACCAATTCAGTCGTGAATTATTGTGCGTCAAGTATGGAGGTATCAAACATTTTGCCTACCTGAAAGGGAAAAACGGTTCGAAAGCTAACGAGAAAATTTGCTATGTATACAGATCTGTACTCTTTTGTTTCGTTTTGCACAACAGTGGTTTGAGCTATCCCCTCCCCCCAGCTAAATTTTGACCTCATCTGTGAACAAATCGACCGTCTGAAGCTGGTAATCAAACAGAAGTAGCCAGCATTTTTGGTGGGAGGCAACAACAAGACAACGCCAGGGCGTACACATCTTTGATGACGCACCAGAAGCTCTGGGGCATCAAATATGAAGTTAATATACATCCACTCTACAGTTTAGACCTGGAACTTAGTGACTATCAACTGTTCCGTTCTATAACCAACGTGCATTTGGGTCCAAATTTGGCATCAATAGATGTCTGTGAAAATTTGTTGTCTGAGTTTTTGTCAATAGGGGCAAGGGCTTCTACGAGAAGGGGATTATGAATTTGGATTATTGTATGCAACAAGTAAACCAAACAGAACGGAGCATACTTAGGTTAAAATGGATCATTGTAATACTTCTTATAAGCATTGAAATGAAGCTAAAAATGCAAAATTAGTTTTCCTCAACCGATTATAAATATGAACCACACCAATTGTTTTACAAAAACAAACATATATTTTGCGTCATAAATATGTATTGCCCCTAAAACATTTAAGGTACCACTAACAACGAATAACTCGGTTTTTTGTTCTGAGTTACTTCGCAGTAATCTTTACTTTTATTGAAAGATTTCATTTAAGCAATATCGACCAACAAATAAATATGGATTGCGAATTTGATATGGAGCTGTATATACCTCACTTTGATAATTACATGTGTGCAGTTTGGGTAGACAAGAATATATATATTCATATACATTAGTCTTATATACTCCCTGTATGTTTTATATCAATCTTTGTTTTTTTAGAAAAGTTCAGTATAGTTATGAATAATTTATGTTGACAGAAAATAAATTATTAAAGAATAAAACATTGAATAAACTTAAAAACTACATTAATTCTGTTAAGAAAAAACATTGAATAAACTTAAAAACTACATTAATTCTGTTAAGAAAAAACATTGAATAAACTTAAAAACTACATTAATTCTGTTAAGAAAAAACATTTTACTATTATACCATATCAAACCGCGTACTTTTAAGGCTGTACCGCGGTTCATACAGAACCATAGGTTTATCATATTATACCAGTCCTAAATTGTAGTATGTATGAAGTAAAATAATAAAGTGATATTTTCTGCTTTTCTCAATTTTTTCCATTTGTATTCAACGACAAATTACTGTCAATTTTTATCAACAAGAATTAAAAAAACAACTTATATATTTTATTTGAAAGGGTCATACGGAGCTAAGCTTAATCATATTAATCCAATGAAAATTCGTAACCATAGTTAAAATTTTTGAGTATCTCAACCATTCCAGTAATTTGCATATAAAACCGATAAATTACTTAAATATCGATATGAAATGTTGAACTGTATGTATACATATATGAAGTAAAACTTTTTTCTTACTTTATTGACTTTTGTTTAAGATTGTTTTTATGTTGAGGTATCACATATTTAGTATGCTGCGTATAGTGTTACAGTAGTAGTATGTAGATCAAAGGTGAAAGGCCTCATATTTTAAAGAACTAACAAAAAAGAAATCACGCAAAATATATAAATTACCTATAAATTCTATTAAAATTAATCAGAGTATTGAGAGAGATCCCATGGCTCGAGGCCATTTCTTTGATTAAAGTTGTGCAAGAACCCGAAATAGGTATATCGTATATACTTACATTAATCCTGATGGGGTTGAAGAGTTTAACATCTGGTGCTGAAATGTGTATAAGTGCATTTGTAAGACTAATTAAAAGTACTATAATGCTGGTCAAAGATATGCAAAATATAATTATTGAATAATTCTTCTTGAGAATTGTTTCAAGCTTATGAAAAACTAATTCATTTTGAAACAATCAACGTTCCGAATACTTATAAGGAGGGAAAAGAAGCAGAAACGTCTGCAGCGGACAGCGGATTATTGTGTGCCGTCCACAGGATTATTTATATGTACATATATATTTATTGGTTTTTGAAAATTAATTTTTTTAATAAAAATTTCTAAATTCTATAGTTATTCACCAAAAAAATGGATTTTTTAAAAATTCATAGCTACTCATAGAAATTTTTTTTTTTTTGAATTTTTTTTTGAAAATTTTTTTTTTTTTTGCAGAAAAATTAAAAATTTGTTTTTCTCATAAACTTTGTAAAAATTTTCATTCTCAAAAATTTCAAAATCCACACGTATTAATAAGAAATTAAATTTTTGTAAAAAAATTTCAAAATTAAAGTTGTCGGTCTGTGGCATAATTTGCCCGAATGACAACAAAAATTCTAGTAACAGATGAAGACGCCTTTATTTTTTGTGTGGGAGGGGGGGGGGACTACAGCCCCCATTGCCCATCCCCTTGCAGACACCCGTGATTGTGTGTGTGTGAGGTAATGCCGTTGGATATTCTTATCTTAATGATTGTGACAAGTATTGAGACTTGATCCAACCAGTTTTAAAGTTCATTCATAGGCGTTCTTTTCACTACCGATTTTAAGCGACGATCTTTGGGACCTGATCCCGATCTCAGACCGAAAAATGAATCGTTTTCAATTTGTGGACTAATATTTTCCGTTCTTAATAAATGAACCAATTTTTTCCCCATCCCTTGATGAATGACTTGTACAAACTTGATTTTTGCGACACAATTAAGGTCAATCTTAACAATCTTGAAACACACAGTATGTCATGTACAGTTTATCTATAGAATTTGTTTAGACCGAATTTTAAATTAGACCCATGCAGCGTAATTTTATTTTTGTGACTGATATAGATCGAATTTTTTTTCGAACGAGTAATTGGTTGAAAAAAAGAAGATACTTAAATGTGGCCACTATACAGCCTGGATGTAAATCTCCTTGACTTTTCTTTCTGGACATACATCGAGAGGAGGTCTTTTAGCATCTGTCATCCGAATGTTGAATCCCTCTTTCGACGTGGAGTGTCTGTCTTGGACCTGAACTTACAACTCTATTCGCAAGAGGCTTGTCGCATTTTGTGAGGTCAATGGTGGCCTAATAGAATAAATCAATTTGAAATTGGCTATGTATCACTATATATTTGGAAACCCAACTAGCGCCATCTACAATTAATCTATAGAATTGGTCTATACTGAGTTTTAAATAAATCTTATTCTGAATGAATTTTTCTTTGAGATCGATGTTTTGTTTTCGTTATGATAAATTATTTTATTTTTATTAGACTAAGGCAGAGTTAAAAAATACCCTTACTATAATCCTTTAATTATTTATCTCCTAAATAAAAACCATCCATCACGTTAAAAACCAACAAAAAAACATATTATCTTCACAAGACAAATTCATTTAAAAGGTATTTTATATACCTATATATCTTATACCTATCTTATAATGAGTTATTATTGGATTATCAAATTAAATTACACTACATGTTGGTGCTGTTATTTTAATTAATACTATAATTAAAGAATGATTATTTTTATAATTATTCAAACAGAAGCATTCCTGTTTTTTATTCTTGTTTCTCTTATCGTTATTATTAATCAAATTATCATTCATTGGGTACAAATGAATAGATTTGTAGAAAATATGATCTAAAACGAGTGCAAAGATTTTAGTAATTGGCAAGATGAGCAGTGTTTTATCTTTTCCATAGCTGTTATACAGGGTGCCACGATAAATTGGAACTTAAAATTCAACCTGCTTGATAAAAATGGAATTTTGGAGGGTATTTGTTAATATGAAAAAGTTAGAAATTATATTTACAATAAATTTATTCAACATGTCCTCCCTCAGCAGCCACCATCTTCTCCATCCTGCCCCTAAAGGATTTGCATGCCCTGATGACTTCCACGGAATCGACAGTATTCCACTCCCTTCAGGGCCGCGATGCTCTTGTGGCTGACCTTGCACACTTCCCTCTCCAACTTCCCCTACCAGTAGTAATCACACGGATTGAGGTTGGGTGAGTTGGAGGGCCAGGTGTTGCGATCCCAGAAAGTGATGTGGAAGTTGAAAAGGTTAGTGGTCCTCATGGCGATGTGTGCGGGCGCTGAGTCTTGTTGGAATATGAACTCCCTCCCAGAGGCCATATCCTTCATCCAGGGGATGACGAACTCCTCCATGACTTCGCAGTACCTTATCGCGTTAACCCTTTCCTTGGGATTGAAGAAGAAAGGAGGCATCAACTCACCGGTACTGCAGATGACACCCAGAGTCATCACGGAGGCCTTGGCAAGCCACCTGTCATTCTGAGCGTTGTAGCTTCTGTCCACAGTCCAGTTCTTCTCGTCGGAGAAGATGAATCTTCCTCCATGGCTCTTCAGGTCATTGAGGAGACGCTTACCGTTGGTGAGCCGGGTGGCCTTCATAGATGCTGTCAGTGTTGTTTGTCCATTCACAGCCTTGGATACCAGCTGCTTGCTCACTCCACTGTTCTTGGCCAACCTGGAAGTCCCCACCGAAGCCTTGATGGACTTCCGGAGCCCTTCAAGGAAGCGGGGTGGGCCTTCTGGCAGAACTTCCCCTCAACCTCCCAGGCATTGAAACCCGGTAGACCGTAGTCTTGGGGTAGTTAAGAAGCTTGTAGATAACAGAGGGGTTGTGTCTCCTTGCTTGTTCCATGATGACTATTGTTTGTTGTCAAAACAATTGGGGTGGAAGTTATAGTGTATTGTTCACGCAACCTTTTATATTAGTATGATTTAACCCCAAATATCAACATTATGGATCTGGATGAAGTTTAAAGTAGTTCCAATTTATCGTGGACAACCTGTAAATGAGAAGATAGACTCTTAGTATGATGTTCTTGTGCTAATGAATGAAAGGCATTAACACAAAGTAGGGTAATAAATTCTAAGCCTTTTTAGCGTCCAAGTTTAGTTATTGTTGGTAACCTGAAAATTTGTTTATTTATTTTATATAGATTTGATTACTATTCCTTCATTCTTGAGGGAAGTACATCTAAATAGATGTTGACCAGGAGTAAGTGTGCTCATAAAAGACATAGAGGAGCACTAGTTGGACTCAGATGTAGAAAGAAGGATAAACAATGGAGCATTTCATGCCTTTGCCTTTGATAAATACGACGTGGGATTGGTGTGTATTTCTTTATTCTCAAAGAGCTAATTTAATGAGACGGCATTACAGCTAAGTTACTCTCCTTTCCAATATTCCTCAAATTGTCAGGGTTACCATGTTAAATTTCGAGGGTTCTTACATACAGTTTATGCTGACGATTTACAATTCTATTTATATGTGTAAGCCCTTGTACAACACGATTTTTGGGAATTAAGTCGTAATAAACAATATCCTTTAATTCCCCGGATTTAATATCCAAATCCTATAAATATAAATTTTCTCCTTTTCATAATTCTAGTCCAAGATTGTTCTAATGCTGACGTGCAACATATTAACTATATGTTATTTGCCTTAAGTGTATGCTATAAAATGACACTTTGATGAATACTATGCGCAAATCGGTTCATTTATGACAAACATGGTTCAAATTTTATGGAGAATAAAGTTTCGCATAATAAAATTTTTATTATAGGTATATGCACATTAAATATCATCATCAAACGACGTCATTCCCCCATTTAAAACAATTTCAATATTATCATAATACCTATGTAAATATAACTATACTATGACTTGTATCGTATTTTTATTGGTTTTTTATGAAGAACATAAAACAAGCCCATAAACGTAAAATTAGTGAAATTATTTAATAAACTACATAATGTCAACTTCCTATTAATAGGTATATTTTATTAATAACTGGCAGTGTGTGAATTAAAATAAATTAGCGCCATCTATGTGTGAAACCCGGCACTTTTCAGTACATGCGTTTTGTATGCATAAAAAAACAAAACAATGGACTATCATCAAGTAAATTGCTGATTCATAAGCGTGTAAATTTGCAAAACAAGAGCCTTATATGGACAGAGAAAGATCCTTTTCCTAATTGGACATTGTTTCAAATAAATAAGTAAGTATCCCCTTCTTCTTAGGTTTTACACTATAGTTTAGGGTGTATGAAACCCCCTTATACTCCTGGATACTTCCCTAAACTCTCAAATGTGACACACGTTGGTAGATGCATGTAAGATTTAAATCTGGATAATTTATGGATAATGTATGACAATTACATTACAAAAACTAATTGAGTAATTCACAAATATTTTGCTCATAAAAGATGGTGTCCAAAATGAAGTACATCATGTGTTAGGTGCGCATTTATTGAATTATCTCTACAAGACATACAAAAGAGGATAGTCAAAGGGACTCAGATCCGGCGAACTAGGATACCACTTTGCTTTTGCCAAAGACATAACGTTTTGAAAATGTTGCAGTTTCCTGAATAAATCCGGTTCCAATTAGACAATTTTGACACCCTGCACCAACTTCAACTTTAGTATCATAATCTATTCAACACCATAGATCTCAGAGTTGGTAAGATATTGAGCTCTAAACTTCTCCATATTTATAATCCCCACTTTGTAGATGAAAAAATCCATAAAATCAGAGAAAGTCCATATGTACTTTGCAATATATCGCCTGTGCAATCTCTTCCACGCCAGTGTCAGTGCCGACAAGGCTGTACATGCTGTTGGCATTTACATCAGGACTACCCACAATATCAAGATGCCAATTACAACCCCATACAGCCAAGATGAACCAAAACTTTTGCAGCAATAATATGGTTGACTTCTGACATGCTTTCCTGTGGTCTTCCTCATGCCTGTGGACCTTGTAGTTTGGAGTGTCTTGAAGAAAAATGTCTGCCACACCTCTCATTCAATTTTTGACTTGCTCTGAGCTGCCATCATGGTATGCCATGGACCCAACCTTCATCGTCAAGAGCTGCAAAATATGTTTACCGGCGTGTCTAAGGTGTTATTGTTTTTGAAGTAGGACATATGAAAAAAAAAATATATATATATAAGCAAATGTAGTTTTTACAAATACCTAAAATTAAAACCAATTGAAAAAAAAAACTAAATTAAACCTTTTTATGTACAACCAGTACTTTAATCTGATACTAAACATCTTGGGAAAAACTAGGAATAGAAGAATGTTTATATTCTGATCGAGTACATATAATAAGTGCTCCGAGGTTAATCAGGACCACTTCTGACAGTCATTTTAGTATAACAAACAAATATGGTCAATTATGAAAGGTAGGTTTGGACTGGTCGCTAATCATAATTCGGTCAAGATCAGTCACATAGAAAAATTCAGTCTGGATCGGTCTCATTTAAAGCTCAGTATATATAAACTCTATAGATGAATTGTTCATAACGTCATGCGTGTTTTCTATTTGTGAACATCGTTACAATAACTTGATATAAAGCAAAATGTGTTTGAATGTTGCATAAACCATTTTATAAATCGGTACAATGATTGAGACCAAAAGGATCGGTTTGGATCGGTTTTATTTAAAAAAAATCGGTCTATACCGATTGTATACTTAGTTAAATTGTTGATGGTGTCAGTTGTGATTCAAAATACGTAACATGGACCTGCAATGACGGCCTATGAAGTTAAATGTGTTGCAAAAATTATATTTGTACAACTCATAAATCAGGATGGTGGTGAAGAAAATCGGTTTAATTATGGTCTTGGACCGAGTCTCAACACTAATATTATACACATGCTCTATTTTTTAAGCCATAACAAAGATCTTTTACATTGGACATTGATGATATATACGAACGACATGACCTTTTTCTTCACTTCATCGTAATTGTTATAATTTCATTAATGTATAACCTCCTCTACAAAAAAGCAAAAACAAAAACATGCCAATTTAATTATTTTTTCTTTACCTTTACAAAATTAATCTTTGAGGAAAGTTAAACAATGCAAAACAATAAAAATAAAGCAATTTATACATACAAGACTATAAAATTAATACCTACATTCTTGAAAAATCGTGTACAGGTCTTCATATTTCCAAATTCCCTAATGGCATTCAATATCTTCTTATTATTAAAAGAAGAAAAAAAATCCAGGTTCCTTTATCACCATGTATTTAGAATGTTAAAGTATAATAATTTATACCTTTTCAGATCCATGAACTTAGTTTTAACAACCTACTTAACTTCAATAACACGTTTCTTATGTACTACAAGATTATTATTCCCAAGTTTTTGCAAAAAATATATATAAAATCAATTTTTATTTCATTGTTCCCTTAAATATTTAACTACATAGACAGATATATCCACACACATTTTTATGATGATGATGGAACTGGACAAAAAACAAATCAGAGTTATGATCATAATATGTATAATTCGCCTTAGGGTGAGTCGAAAATCCGAATGTAAGAAATTATTATGGGGGATATTTTGGAACATGATAGTCTAAAATGCAGCATATATTTAAATGCCATAGCTTTGTTCTATTTCGATCTTTAAGCCTAATAACATATTTTGTAAACAATTGTCTAAAGAAACTGTATGCACAAAAATAAGCAAAGTGAAAGGGAAATAGAAGCGTAATAACCAAAAAGCAAGGAGCAAAGCAGAGCTGCAATTACGGAGCTATCCACGCGTGGGGAATCACCATTAGATATCTCTAAAGAGCTGGGATGTAAACGGGGGATTGCGAAAGGCACACTAAAAGCTTCCACAAGGTGAAAATCAAGGCCAAAATAATTATTTGAGGAAGTTAAAACCACCATTGAAGGCAAAAGAGAAAAGGCGATCATTGCACACCTTGCTCGTGAATTTGATAGCAGGTGTACCACCATGCACTCCTAGGTAGTGTAAGACTAAACCTTTAATGCCTACATAAGAACTCGTCATAAAGGGTCTGAAGCCTTTGTTGTGAGTATGGCGTGTGATACGCCCTAAAATCTACCTCAATAAGCGGGAAAAGTAAGACTTTTGACCTCCAAGAGGCTCCAACTGTCCCCCTCTGGACTTTGGTATCTTTGTGTACCTAAAGGGGAAGCTTTTAGGAGTCCCACACACAAAGGACTAATTGAGAGTTGTCAGCAACACTGTTTAAGCTAAACAATAGCCGAGCTTCTATGCAGAGTTCTTCACCAGGCTGGAACTTCTCATTAAGACAAAATGGGGCCTATTTAATTGAAATTGTAAATAAAGTGTACCTTGATTTTGTTTATTTTTTGACTTATCATTTTTGTAATTTTCAAAAAGTGTTGCACTTTCTAAGGAAGAGCCTGCATGGAAGATTTTTACTGGTGACATAAAGCGATGACATCTTATGGAAGGATCATGGTTCAAATCCGTCCGCAGGGGGTGGATTGGAGGATCATTGGCCCCCTCAAATATTTTTTATCCTCAACTATATATAAAACTATTGCTTATAACAAAAAAAAATATAATATAAAAAACTCCTAAAAAATTTTCCATGAAGTTTTTTGTCTCTCCCAAAAATGCACACACGAACTACGGACGTCCCTGTAGTTGGTATTTTTGCAATATGAAATGTTGATGAAAGTTCATCAAATGTATTTATACAAACATAGCAACTTCATTCAATACTAACTGACGCCCATGATAACCACTGACATTTGAAACAAAAAATCAAAGTAATATCACCTAAAAGTCCCTAAAAATGACGAAATTTGTACATCTATTTTTTAGATTAGTGCCTCAAAAGTAGGATAATTAAAGAAAAATATATTATCCTTTCCATTGTAATAATTAATTTTTATCTACAATATAAAAATAAGATTGCATAATTAAAATAAAAAATAGGCTTAAGAAGGATAAACTTTTGATAAAAGATGAAATTTAAATCCTTTTGTTTGATTGTTCACTTTTAATATGCAATAGTTCATTATTTTCCTTAATATTAATAAAAGAGGGGTTTTGTCGTCAACTTGGTTGTTTAGACCTCAAAATGACCGACATCTACAATGCTGACGTCACATAGAAACAACCATTTTTTGGGAAAAGACAGAATTTAAGCAAATGAACTTTTTTTGTATTTTTTTATGAAATCTTTTTCTTTCATTTCGACAAACAATTTGAAATGCAGAAAATTGTTCAAATCCATTATTGTCCCAACAAAAAAAAGTTATATGTATTCCATAAGAAGTAGCGGATTTATCTTGAGCTGAAACAAATCAAACTCCTTTTTCTTATAGTAGAGTAAGCCTCCATCATTTTCTTATAAAGATTAGTACTATTTAAAAGTAATATATTGATATTTGATAAAATCAGAATAGGCTGGTTTGTTTTAGTTTGAAGACGAGTGACGTACCCACGTGATTGGTACGACTTATTGATGAATTTATGATTACCTAGAAGCATAATATTAATAATTATATGAATTTAATTGTTAACTATAAAAAAGTGATTATGATATTGTAACCATAAAAATATTGGCACATTATATTTACTATGATAATTTTGGTCAGGATTAGTTGGTCCCGCAATAAGAGTTATTATTCTACTAGAACTATCTCAACCTGTAATATATTTAGGTGTGGTCAAAAGAAATCAATCATTTTTAATGGATTTTCCTATGAATCTCCTTGGCAATCAAAACAATACTTACATGACGGTCGGACTGGATGATTTCCATTAGTTTGTCCACATTTTCGACAATTGGCCTTGCATCTTTGACTTCAATTTGATACAAAAATACTCCATGATGGACTGTTACAGTATCAAGAACATAAAATCTATTCATATTTTCAGCCGTCTAACATACATTTTCCCCTTGTTTGAAGAGAAACTGTACAATATAGCGTATTTTCTTCTTGTTTACGTCTTTGACGTGCACTCAAAGAAAATGCGTGTCAAACAATCGTACAACTGTCTATTACGGCTTTTTTTTAATAGTAAGAAACCTATCTTGTTTAACGCCATCAAGTGCAAATCAATTGCATTTATACAATGCGAGATACACATTACTGAACCAATTTATTTGAAAAATATTAGATTTCTTTTCACTACACCTATTATTTGGGTGATTATTAGGGGGATACCCCCTCCCCACACACACACCTCCCGTAGGTACGGGACTGGTGACTTTTTTTTCTCTTTTTTTTTAAAGAGGGAAAGTTATGCTGAGAATGAATTGATAACCATTGTAACAAATTTTTAAATAGCTTGCTGTAAATGATATTATTTAAGACAATATGTAAAAAAAACAAAAATAGCAAGCTTATTTTCAAACTTGTTGTCTCTTAATATTTCTTTCTGTAACCCAGCTAAACAATAAACAACCCACCCCTAATCTACATGCATTAGGAGCAAAAATATATGCCTATAATATGAGTTGACTTTGAAGAATCATTTCCAGGAAATCCCTTTTTTAAATAAATGAATAATTTCCTTTTAGCAGCTCCTCTGTGCCTTCCATTGAAAATTTGCTTGTGTAATTATATATATGATATTTGTATATTCTAACGATAGAGCCTTCCTCTTACTTACTTATATGCATATGAACAAGTCTTTGGCATGCAAATCAAGTGTCTTCATAGTATATATTTGTAAATACCTTGGTACTAAGTGGGTTATTAAAATCTGAACACTTTGAATTTTAAACTTTGACACGATATAATTTATTCTATTAACAATAGAATTTCAACAAAATTAATACTATGAATAGATGTGTGTATGAGCTTATTTAATCATTAATCTAGCCGTACTTAGGAAAGAAGGAGATGGGTTTCTTTCATTGCTGGTGTCAAAAATGGCCTCTCCAATATGACAAGGTTCTTTCCACTCACTTTTTTTCATAGCTCTATGGACAGTCTTGTGTGAAACCACAAGATCTCTTACATGGGCCCTCATGGATTTGAGGGGATTGGCCTGGGCAATTTTCTTTAAATCCATCAGGTCCAGTTTGCCCTTTTTGACAGAGTCTCTCTTCCTCTTCAACGTTTTGGGCTTGCTAACGGTGAAAATAGTGGCCCTGAAGACGCCCAACTGCTTGGAAATTCATCGATAACGTTCAAGTGTCATTTTTTTTAACTTGTACGTAAACTAGAACTCAGGGGTTTTTTTGTAACTTATTATTTCTGCTGTAATATATCGAAGAATGAATTAATTTCACATCATTCTTTTTCCGTCTACTCAGCCTAGATGATCTTCCTTTTGTTTACGTTCAATTAATTAACATTATAATTTGTTATCACGTTGCAAGAACAACTAAAAAGAAAGGTTGCAACCTTATTTACAGGCGGGAAATCCCAAAAGCAGGTATTTTGGCCAAATATGGCTCAAAGGTAGCCTTCTGCCGTTTCAAGGAGCGCCTGGATAATGACTAGGATCTCCAAGAAGCCCCTTTTGGATGGGTCGTCCAAAAAAATTACTACTGAAGGTGAAATTAAACATTTTAACAATCAGATGGATCTCTTCATAACAGAGATGGCCATGTACGCCGATGTCTCAAGTTCAACCTTGTCCAAGTGCATCAAACATGCTGGCCGTGTATTTCTATGAGCCCAAAAAGTACCACTCCAGATAGGTAGAAGAGACGGTAAAAAAGTGAACCATCAGGTCGGTTCCATTTTTTTAGTGTTGACTCTTGGCCCAAACATATAGAATCCAGCACCCAAATGTAGAGGCCTTAAAAAATTATTTCAATCAGCAGTTGGCTGCCATGTCATATGCCTACATCAAAAGTACCTGCAGCCTGGAAGGCGTTATTGCTGCCTAAGGCGATCGTATTCAAGATGAACTACTATCCTTAATACCATTGTGTAAATTATATTCCATAAAATGTTTGAACATTAAATGAATACAAAATTATACATCATTGTTTAATTTGTTCATATGAGTTTCAATACTTTTGCACGACCCTGTAGTCACGAATCATATTTTCTTTTATGGTACAAAAAGTAGCAAATACTCGTATAAAGGGGAACTTTATAGAACTCTACGTAATTTAAACTATGAAGATTGTGATTTTTCATTCTCAGAAAGAGAAAAGGCACGCATTCAGTGTAATAATATTGACACAATCTTAATTGGAATCATTGTGTAGAATTATTTGTAGCAATATTTGTCTGTGCATGTCACAAAGAATATTTCTATATGTTGTGACTAAGAGTCTTCCATTTCAAAGGAAAATATAGTTGGATTTTGGAATACTCGGACAATACAGGTTTACGTTAGTAAATAATAAATACAGTTTCTTTTGATGCTTTAAACACAAAATTGAATTTTAAGCTAGTCTAATTTTTTAAAATATTTATTATTGCCTTTTTAAACTTCAAGAGAGAAAATGTAAGTATAAAGTGATAATTCGTGCGTAAAAACAAAAAGTAACACTAACACTTTGAATTGGTTGTAGAGATATAAGTTCTCCATGGTCTCGGAGTAGAATCGAAGATTGATACAGAAGTAATTCCTGCCTAATAAAGAGGAGACCCCTTAACATTTTAAATAGCATAAGTGCTATGAAAAATACATATTTTAACATTTATATAATTAATTTGTTAAACATAAAAAAAAAGAGAAACATACTCCAAACAAATTCATAATTTAGAGGGAGATATTAACACCGTGGAAGAACACTTTAGCCAAAGATTTATTACCGAACCGGCACTTTCATAACTTAGCCACTTGGTCGAAATAAAAAATAAATATTTGATAATGATTTATGGTATTCGAACCAAAATTATGACAATAGTCCAATAATTAATAACACAAATAAATTAGAGAGAGAAAAATATTGAAAAAATAGGATTGTGATTCAATGGACAATGAAAAAGATTAAATCGTTAATATCGAATCCATTGGAGATCTTATTTATTTGATCCAGTCCTGATTGACTTTCTCAATCCAGAGGTTGTCGTCCAGTGGTGCATACCTCAGGGGCGTACTCAGGGGTAAACTAGAAGGGCTGTAGCCTCCCCCTTCCCAAATGATTGAATTTTTTATTCTAAAAATTTAATATTTTGTCAACAATATTGGATTTTGATTTTTTATCCAAAAAAAATTAATTTTTTGATTATAGATATGTATTTTACAAATTGTTTTCCGAAATATTTGATTTTTGTGAATAACTAAGGATTTTTGAATTTGTCACTCAAACTAAAAATTGAATGTGCTGGTAAGGGGTACTTAAATAAATATTTTCCAAGTGGTACATCACTAAAAAAAAAAAAGGTTGAGAATCCCTGTAATAGATGATTATATAGTAATTAACATGAATCATCCTCAAATATATATTTTATTTTTTCCGGCAAAGTGTCCTTTCGACAAAATAATATTCGAAAGAGTTTCCTTTGGCAATACGTTTTTTTTGGCAAACTCTCTTAGAACCTGTTGACACCACAACAATCAATTAAAAATGAACAAAGTAACAAAAAAGAACAATATCATCAACCATTTTTACTTTTCGAATCATTAATATCATTTTTTTTTTTCATTTCGTCCCTTATATAAATAAAATTAGTACTTAGATAGCAATAAATAAATCATATTTTGAAGAAAAGGGACATTCTTTTAACTTTGTGGCTCAAGAAGGTCATGCTACGGATCAATAATACCCACATTCCAAAAGGTCATTTTTGTCGTTGGAAAATCCTCAAATTAGTTCTTAAAACAATGCGTGCTGCACACTCCTATAAACTTTTTATTGGTATTAAATACTTCTTTGTGCTCTCTGCAGATATTTAATGACTATTGGATTCAAGTTTTATTTGTCTGGTTTATTTATGGTAATACTCGTATTTAAAAAAACGCAGTTTGCAATTAATTTAAAAGTTACAAAATCTCATTCTACTTTGTGACTTTAGTTGATTAGAGGGCTCTTTTTTTTGGAATGGACAAACTGTAGAATGAATTTTCTTTAACTACGCGGTTGCCATTATTATTTTACTTCCTTTTCTTCGACATTCAATTAAACTCAAAACCAGATTCAACATTTATGTGTGCTTATAAAAAACGGGAAGTTATTTCCAGGATTTGTTGTGGGGTTATAAGTGTAGATTTGTCTTAGACTCGTAGAAGAATTGAGGAGGATCGAAATCGGAGTAATTCTTCCCAATGGCCTAGTTTATCCCTTGCCACAGCTGATTTGTAGCTAATCTAATGTATCGTCATCTAAGCTGTTCTCTTCCAAAAAAATCAAAAAAAGTGTCAAAATTACTCTTTTGATTTTCAGCTTCTTTTTCTTAACTTCCCAAAAATACGCTGAGTTTTCATCCCAAAGAATGTATCCATCAGAGTTGGTTTTATTATGGTGAATAACATATATAAGTCCTCTATTTTCTATGAGTTAAGATCTACAAGTAATAAATATAAGAACAAATAATTTTGATTTGTAGAAGCACCACTTGATTTTGTTACGCAAAAATAAATAATATATTTGGTTTATAAATTTTAAAAAACAAAAAGAATATATCTTTGCTGCGTCAACATAAAAAGTTCTTAAACAAAAATCAAGATAAAAAGAAAATCCTAATATATGTTTTACTTCATAATATATATGTATACATACAGACAAATATTACAAAGACATATTTAAGCCAATTATAAGCCTTGTATTTTAGTTTGTGGTATGATTTAAGATACCCAATAATTTTGGATATAACGCAAAACTTTTATAGTTTATGTTGCTTCAGTCTTTATTTATTTGGTCCAGTCTAATCTTAGGACCGGCCCTATGAGTCCTTGGGACAGCCCCTCGGACTGTCAGTACTAGAACTGATTAAAAAAAGGAAGAAACTAATTTTAGTGACGTCATCAAGCACCAAAATTCATAAGTTTGAGGACTGATATCTAGGACTGAGCTGGACCGTACTGACACAGAGCTTGACTGTACTCTTCAATCCTAAATAAGGATCGACGCAACACTCTAATAAATCTTTTTTTTTTTGTCCCTAATCGATCAACATAAAAGAATGTTTGAAAATTTAGCTTTTATTATGGAGATTTAGTATATAATATTTTGATTTATTTCAAATATTAGTTTTTATCATGGGGATCCAGGTGTATTCAGTAAAGTTATTAAGTCTTTTATTTTGTTTTAATACCATTTGATATAGTTTCATCAAGATTGATTCCCAATTTTTTCATTTGATGTTGTAAAAATATCAACTTTAAGTCCCTTAAACGCTTTTTTTTCAATTATGATACAATTATATGGGCGTCCGTAGGATTATATATTTTTTGATAAAAAAATCACAATATTTGTAGAAGAAAATTAAAAAATCCACAGTTGTTCATAAAAATTGAAATGAAATTTAAGTTATTAAATTTTTCGATTTTTTTGTTTGAAAATTAAAAAAAAAAAATCAAAGCTATTCATAAAAATTAAATTTTTTTAAAATCTGCAGTTGTAGAATCTGTAGCTATTTACTAAAATTTAAAATATTAAATTATTTTTTCCAATAACATTTCAAAAATCTACAACTATTGACGAAAAATCTCAAATATTATTTTTTTTTTGTAATTTCTAAAATCCATAGCTATTCAGAAAAAAATAACATTAAATCCTTAATTAGGGGGGGGGGCTACATCCCCTCCAGCCCAACCCTTGCAGATAACCCTGTATTCATGTCGTCATTAAAAAAACGCTTATAGCTTTCAAATATAATTCTACGTAAGTAGTTTAGCTTCATCATTTATAGCCACACTTTCTATAAGTAATAAATTATAATTAGCAGAAACTTATCCTCCATGTATATTTGTATGCAATTAGTGAATGTAGAACCATACCATAAGGTTATGTATGTTAAAAGATAACGAACAAACCAGAGGGAGAAAAGACAAAATTAATAGTAAAAAAAATAAAAATAATATACACCACAAAAGTCATTTCCTTTGGTTATGATAACCAACCATAAGTGTAAAAAAGTGAGTAAGCAATTGCAGGTCTACCTCTGTCTACGAATTTGGACCCTTCCATCACCTCAAAAAATACTTAAAATGAGGAATGGTTTTTCTGCCTTTTAAATTCTGACAAAAAGTACCGGGAATTGTTAATTAAAAATGCCAACGTAGAAGAAATTTAAAAACCTTTTTTTTCCTTCTAAATCTGGAGCATCGCCATTCTTTATTATGCCAAGTTTGAGCACAATCTGTAGACCAGTTTGCTTGCAACAGTTGGATAACCCAATGCACTATTTTGCAGAAAATTCAGCTCTTTTAGAACAAACTGTATAGAGACGTGTTTCATACATACATTTTGTGTCAGAATGGTGTAAATTGACTTGTGAGAGATGTTACGGAAATGTCATAACTCCCTTATGCTGGTATGACGATTTTTTGTTCAATAATTTCGTTCATTGTAACAATCGTGGAGCACTAGTGAAGTAGACTGACTTATCCACCTGTTGCTCAAACTTGGCATCAAACTGAAAGAAAATACACAAATGGTGAAAGATTTAAGTGCCCAAGAAGGTTGATAATCATCCATTCCTTGTAATATTGCATGACTTTACACGTCAGTTCAAACAGACTTAAGAAAATCTTGGAAATCAAAGAGTCTTGGTTTAGTACTTACATGTGAAAAAAGTATATATATATAGGTATATTCTTTCGTGATGTCCAACTGGATTTTTATCTAAAATTACACCTTTCTTAGATATGTGTGTTCATAATATATTTGAGGGGGGAGGACTCAAAAAGGGATTGAAGGTCGTGAATTAAATGTTACGTCAACCATATTTGTACTTATAAAATATAGCCCTTCAAAAGAAGAAGGTGATTATGTACTATGTGTGTTAGTCAATGCGACTCGTGTTTTTTTTTTTTGAACATTTATTGTATTGCGTTTTGTTTTTAAACTAACCACATGTTTAAAACACATTTCATTTCTAAATTAAGGAGTCTTTATACCCACTAGACCCTTTAAATAGGGGGGTCATTAACAGGGCTTTTTCTTTAACTTTAGAATATATACAAAATACATACATAAGTGGATGGACATTATTATAATCATATAATGATAATGATGAATATGCAGTGGCCTGTCCTACGGACATATTCCACCTCCTAAGAACACCTTCATCAAGTAGCACATAATTATGGAGAAGATGCCATCTTGTAACAACTACAGATGCGGTCCATCTACATTCAAACAACCATGAACAAAAATCAATAAAGCGAGAAAATACCAATATATTTTTAGTTCATAGATGCGTACATCCAAATTATTTTCGTAGATATGTTTGAGTTAGTTATAGGCTTCTGTCATTGCATCACAGTGCTGACTGATGCTGGCTTTGAATGCCTCGGTGTTTGAATGACGGACACTGCCGGTTTTCCTCTGGACATACACAGTTGTAGTCAAGGGAGGTGACTATCAGGATGTAGGGGCCCAAAAGTGTCAAACAGAGTTCAAAAGAGTCTTGCAAACGGAGGAGATGAGTATCTTTCTTTACTTAGGCCAAAAGTGGCCTCTCCCTCCCTAAAAAAGTCCCTCATGGACTTGAGGGGATTGGCCAAGGCTGTTTTTTTAACTCTTCCAGGTCCAGTTTGAAACTAAATTGGTTTATGGTTTTTATTTAGCAACTAATTGAGTAACAATGCATCAAAAGTATTTCATGAATTATATAATGACTTAGACAACATATATGATGAGTGGACCAGGTGTTTGGTAGGCTAGGGTTTATATAGGATACACCTCTTACTTTGCAAAGTTTGACAAATTTCTACCAAAATTCAAAGTTTTGAATGTACCATCCATAAATTGAGGGCTTGCAAGCCCCATGACAATATCAGAAACATCCACAAGGCCATGGCCAATTTTATCACAATGATTGGGTCTCATATTACCCCACAAACCAATTTTATATATTTTATTATCTTACTAAAAATTTTATCATTACAAAAACTAAGGCTTATTAGCACATAATCAGTGACTGTTGTTTTGGAATTGGTAGTCTGAAGAATGAATTTTCTTTTCCTTAGCAGTTGTAATTATTATTTATAATCGTTCCGAAATAGATTCAATTAAATTCAAAACCTGTTTGAACATTCGTATGTGCTCATAAAAGACGAAGGCAACCCTGAGGATTTGTTGTAGGGATATAATTCTTAGTCACTCGTTGTGGGACTCGGAGTAGAATTGGGGATCGACATCGAAGTAATTAGAGCAAATGTCCTTGCTTATATCTTTTTCTCCTTCCTCTTTTGTCACAGCCGATTGTAGCTGATATAATGAAACGTCATGAGCATTATTTTTTTATTCTCTTCTCCAAGGCATTTTTCATATTACATTTTTTTTTGTTTGACATGTCCATTCTACACGGGATTTTCATCAATACACAACACATAATTCTCCACATTGTATTTTATGTTTAGTATTTTATCTTTTTTTGAGCAACAAATTGAATCTACTAATAATGTGCAATTAAAAAAAAATTGGATACCTTCTCCAATGTGGTGGTACAATTAGCTTGAATGCAATATGGCTAAAATGTCATTTCATTACCTACTGCATGTCAAAACAAACTAACTCTTGAGTCAATATTTGATTGTATATTAGGGTGTCTCAAATGAATTAGTAACTCATATCACCCTAGTACTTGTTAATTCAATGTGCTTTTTATTAAGATGTAATGTTTTTGAACGTAACTTTATATTTTCCCACAATATATCACATGAATGAGAGAACCTGCGATTTCTGATCCTGTTTTTCAATGGTAATTTGCAAATAAGGTCCACACATCAAATTCAAGGTTATACATTCTATGTTTGAAAAAATATATGTGAAATTATATGCTTGGCATAGAAGCATGCGACAGAGTGAATTTACTTTGGTTTTATAGGCTACTGCATGTAATTTGCGATCCCTGGAATAATGAGGCTTTTCTTAGATAATAAATAGGATATTCAAAGCGTAAAAAAATTAATAATTACATTGCTTTATATTAACAAATTGTTACATAGGCAAATTGTTATGTACGACAGGTTAATACAATATGTATATGCTGTCCGAACAGACGGATGGTCCCAATTCATGCAAACTAAGTTTTCTTTGACATGTGATACTAGATGGTCTATTGAAATCTGAAAAATTACTAATTCAATTATAAATTAAGGTTGAGCTATTGAAATTAATTCTTAGTTCGATATATCAAGCATAAACTTAGTTACAAAACAAAAATAATCCGAGCTTTTTAGCTAACGCACAAGTCGAGAAAATGACACTTGAACGTGTTGAAAGTATTTTTGTTCAATCACTTTAAGTAATTGGGCGTTTCCAGGATCAACGTCCACACCGAAAGGAAGACGGGAACATTGAAAAAAAAAAAGAAGGACTCTGTCAAGAAGGCCAAATTGGATTCGGAGGAGTTAAAGAAAACTGCCCAGGCAAATCTCCTCAGGTCTACGAGAGCCCAAACAGGAGATCTCGAAGTTTTCACACTCAGACCAAAATCTATTTATAACATTAATTTTGTTAAAATTCTATTTTTAATTAATAAGTTATCTTTTGTTGAAGTTTAAATTCAAAGTGTTTAGATTTGAATGCAACACGCGGTACAGTTTTGTTATCGTAAAATAATTTATTCTGCTTTAGTTTAACAAATTAACATCGAGAGTTTTTATTTATAAATTATAACTCTCGAGCACACGTAAGGTACAGCTATTAAAACTGTAGACAAGCAAATGCACCTGTCTCAAAAATCCAGTTGATGTAATTGTTTTTGGGTTTATTCCTTCGGATAACCATTGTGCTACCATGAAGTCAATTATCCGTTGTCTTTCTTCTGTTTTCGTTGACATCTTTAGTCCAATTGGAATATCCGGAATATTATTTGAAAACTGAGAGATCTAAAAAATCAGTAGTACTTAGAAACTACTTAAGAAATAATTTAAACGCTGTAAAGCGTCAATAAGCCAACCTGAATTTGTGTACATATAATTAATTGTCTGTATATTTTAATATGATAATATACTAAAATCATGAATTTTGTCCTTCTTGAAAAAATAACTTATGTATTGGCAAGGGCAGAACAAGAAAGTTATAGTCCAACTATTTGTGTTGTGTCGATACTTAGCCCCTTAAGTAACTATGATATATAAGGTTTTTTTTTGTAAATATTACTATATGGTATATTATAAATAACAGGTACTAAATATTCAGCTTTTTATAAACTATTATCCAAAACATAAGCATTAATCAATTTATATTAGATACACATCAATTGGAAATAAATTTTTCAATGCATTAATATATTCATATTTTACTTATATCTAACAAAAAATAAACTGTTATTTGATAATTCAAAACTCAATTACATTATTTTGGTACACATATTCATAACGTATGTTGACAATATTAGCTATTTTGTATATTTGGTTTTTTTTCCAGATGAAATGATTAGATCTCTCTTATGGTGTGCAATTGCAATTTTCTAATATTGGAAATAGTTAAAAAAAAAAAATCAATTTTGAGAAAAGTTCATAAAAAACTTTTAAAAGATTATTTATTATTCTAAAATAAATATTTTTTACAAAAAACTAAATTTTGATTCCTGAAAATCACGAAGTACATCAAAAAACGTATAAATCTTTGTATCTAAACTGAAAAATGAACTAACAATATCAAATGACTGATATTGTCAACGTACATTGTCGTCTAGACAGATTCTATTGTTAAATTATTCATGACGTGAGGTGTGTTTCCAAATTGTGTACATTAACCTACAATAACGTCATATAAAGTTAAATGACTTGAATAAATCATATTTGTACCACATTTCAAACATGATATTGGAGAAAATTAGTATTTGCATATATATTAAGTCCAGTAGAAATCAGTCCAGATATTTAGACCAAAAAAATTAGTACACAATTTGAAAACGAATATGTTATCGTGTACGGTCTAAAATTGCAGTCTAGAGTAAAATATTGGGCCAAATCGGCAAAGAAATAATAATTTAAGACCAATAAGAAAATTATACCTCTTTTGGTGTGCTCCTCAATTTTCTACTATTGAAAAGAAATTGTGACAAAAAATAAGCTAAGAGGAAAGTTTTTGAAAACTTCTAAAAGATTTTTTGTTTTTCTAAGATAGTTATTCTGTACAAAATGCTAACTTCTAATAGTATAAATCGCAGAGCACACCAAGCGACGTCCAACCTTTTTATCTGTCAAAAACAAACTGATAACTCAATTTGTTGATATTATCAACATTCGTTGTCTTCTAGACGTAATCTTTAAATCAGGGGTCCTTAACATTTTTTTTTCCAATTACCACTTTTTAATTCTTTTACGACCCTTAATTTTTGCTTGCATTTATTAATTTTTTTTCTATGAGTTATCACATAGAAATAAATACATATGAAAAGATTTTATATGTTTTTTCTCAATTTATTTGGCCCATAAAAACATGCTTCAAGACGCATACTTTTGTATTTATTTTGCCATGAGAAGTGTCTCAATCTTCGGTTCCCCTTTTGAAATGGCGCAGTGAAATCAGATTGAAGGTTAAGTTGGCGGATTCATTATTACGTATTGATCTCAACCATGCTCATAAATAAATGCAACCAGTAGTTTTAAACACACCACAACAACGCGAGGATACGAAGCATGTAAAGTGGTCCAGAAGGCGTTTTGACTTTTATCCACTAATACAATCTTTGCTGTAGAGTCATGCAGAAGGTAAGTTAACTGGTCTTTGAGGTCGTCTGCTTCCTTCAGGAGCGACTGTAGACATTTCTAACCAAACAGTGTTGTCACTCTTATCCAAATAAGACTTATAATATCTCAAATATTGGTTGTTTGTGTTACTAAAGTAATCTGTGAATGGCTGTGATTTAAAATGAGGTTGAAATTGGGGAAATTTGGAAGCAATGGCTCTTTTGTCCGATCGGTCAATCCTCTCTTGATAACTCCTCCATTACTCCGAACAACTGCTGTTGATGAATAGTTGTCATATGTGTTTCCTAATTGAACATCGGTCTACAATAACGCCGTATGAAATTAAATGACTTGCTTAAATCATATTTGTACAACACTTAAATCAGGATAGTCGAGAAAATTGGTTTATACATTGAGAACGAAAAAGTGGTTATACAATTTGAATAGGAATAAATTTCAGTCTACGATCTGAAATCCGGGCTCTGGACCGAAATATTGGTCCAGATTCCAACACTAGTAATTACACAGAACAGAATAGGTCTTAAAGCAAAAAGAAAAAAGGATAAAGGGAAGATATAATTAGAAGATGAAATAATAATTTATCGCTTTTGTTAAAGTTTCGTCGTCTTCAAAAATAAATAAAAGGCCAAAATAAAGAATTTTTACTTTAACGAGAAAACATAAAATTGCAGACATTTTTTATATATATTTGTATCTACTTTGAACAAAACAAAAAAATCGATAGTTGTGAATTATATATGTTTCTTTTTTGGCATTTATACAATGTGGTTTTTCCAGGACAAAAATTATTTAAAGCAACAATATCTTTTAATACTTTTCTTAAAAAATCATTGTCGTAATTATTATATATTTTTGTTTTTTAGCAGTATTTTAATCAATATTATTCATTTCTATGTAGAATACATAAGTGGCCAGTCAATACAAAAACAAGCTGGAATGATTTTTATCAAAACTGAGTCTAGACTACATTTGTATTCTTCAACAACAAATGAACATCAAATGGTTCTTATTCATCCTTTGGGTGTGTTGGAAATTGCACTTAAAGTAGCTAAAATCGATTGTGTCATTAAAATAATGGGGAATTGATATATTTTATGGTTGAAACGGGGTATATTGCGGCCAATAGGAGGCTTTTAAATCGAATAAAGGTTTCAAACTATGATTATAACACTTGGGTATCTTAATTTATCACAAAAATTGGAAAACTAAGCATATAACTCAATGATTTTATGACAAAGATCAATTATAAAATTGCAGGCTCCATATGTTTTACGAATATACTTGTAAATATATTTATGTAAAACCTTTTCAAAAAATCATGTACAAGGTTGCATCCTCCATTTAACAACCAACACAGTTAAAAAAAAGAAGGATTTTCTCTTAAATAAATCATCTGATAATAACCAAAATAAATAAAAGGTGAATAAAAAAAAGTGTTATTACTATTCAATAAAATCGTGTATGACGTCAATAACGGCCTCAACTTGACCTTGCAAACGGCAGCAGGTCTTGATAACAGTCTCCTTTGGTAGATTCCGTAATTCCTCTCAAATCATCGACATAAGCTCGGATTTTGTTTTGCAAGTGAATCGGTTGGTGTGCCTTTCAAAAGGAAGTCGATGGGGTTGAGTTCTAGTGAGCTTGGAGGCCAACATGGAGTCAAACAAACTAAAACTAAAAAACAATCTGACCTTATCTTGTGATCAGCAAATTACAGTGTGCCCCTTATTTTTAATATTGAGCGTGTCCAACAAAAGCTCAGCGACTCGTATTAAAAAAAGAAAAGTAAAGTATATATTAAAAATAATGAATTTGACTTTAGGTGAGGTTTAGCTAGGGGCGTTAGATTAAAAAAAAGAGTAGAAAAAAGTAACTCCTAAGCATATTTTAGCGTTCAAATTTTGTATTTTGCTGGTAAACACGGCTGCAGGATTAAATATAAATATTTATGTTTGTTTTGTTTTTATGGATTTTTTTGAAAAAAATTAAAATCTATGAGAAATAAACTTGAAAAATTAATTTTTTTTGGCACTATTTCTAAAATTAAATGATTTGGAACATAATTTCAAAATTAAATTTTTTTTGGAAAAAATTTCAGATATTAATCTTTTTGTATTAAAATTTCATCAATCCACAACTATTCACGAAAAATAAATTATTTGGAAAACGATTTCAAAAATCCATAACTATTTTGATAAAAAAAATTTGAAAAAAAAATCATAAATGTACACAGCTGATCACAAAAAAATACATTTGTTTAACAAAAATTAAAAGTATTATTATTTTTTGGAAACTACTTCGAAAATCCATTGCTTGTCTCAAAAAAAAAAGTAATATTTTGACAAACAAATTTCTATAAATTTACAGCTATAACACACAAAAAAATAATTTTTAAATTTTTTTTTCCAAAAATCCATATCTTTATGTACCAAAATAAAAAAATATTTTGGTAAGAAATTTAAAAATTATAATTGTTGGATTTTTTTTTTGAAAAATATGATTAAATTTCAAATATTAAATTTTTTTAAGGAAATTTTGAAAATATTTACAGCTTTAAAAAAAAAACAAACAAAACAAAAAAAACTATGAACTTTTCATATATTTAAAAAAATAATTAGATATAAAATTTTGTAGTAATAAGCAAAATTCCTTAATTGGGGAGGACTTGGGGTCTACAGCCTTTCCAGCCCTCGAGACGCCCTTGATTAATCCGGGCACTACCGGTAGTATATAAGCGTCAGAAAGATATATTTTAGATTGACAATAAAGGTCCTTTTATTTGCTTGTCCTACTTGAACAGTCCCCCGACAGTAGCATTTCACCATTTTCCTTCATCTAAATGAAAACAGAGTTTTCATTCCTACAAGATTTGATTCCCAAAATGGCCGACATTAATCATGCCAACATTATGTAAAAACGCTTCCTCATTTTATACAAAGGAAGACAAATTCTGTCATTTATACATATTACATAATATGTAATTCTTTTTTGGGGAATGAAAATTTATGTTATTATAAATCTTGGTCATAAATCATACTAAGGCTCTCTCTCTCTCTGTCTAGAACAGACAACACAGCCTCCGCCTTCTTTTTATTAATATGAAGAATACGCCCAAAAATGATTGTAAGTATCTATCTACTCAAAAGTAAAGAAAACGAGTTTTTGGTTTTTTTGAATTGTTTTTTTTTTTCCTTCTCTCTCACACAGAATCATTGTTGAATCCGAATTTTCAATTACCTATGATTTTAAGAACAGATTAATAATCTTTGTTGTTTAAAAAATGAATTTATTCATGTTGAGTGTTGTAAAAAAATATGAATTGCGGGTATGTAAAAATGAAAGAAATCGAAAATTAAAGCAGCATTTCTTTCCTCGCTCTCTTAATGCTCCTAGCAGCTTAGCTTTCATGACTAAAAATGCTAAAATTGTCAAAATCCACTTGAGTATAAATTAAGAAGAAATGGATGTGTTGTCAACTTTGATGGACAACATATCTGCTTACAGAGATCACTATCAAAAGTATGGTGATCCTTGCTCTCTGATACGATTGAATTTTCAATACATGAAGAAATTCTTAATAAGAAAACTAGTGGTAGCCATTTTTTTAGGGAGTATAGACCGTCGTTAAACAGGCTAGTGTTAACTACTGATAACTCGTCGTTGAGATAGTAATTCTGCTCAGTATGAGATGAACAGCAGGCTCAGATTGGTATGTCTACTTGACAGATCAGTCAGTGGCGCGAAGGTACCATCCATGAGATTATGACTAAATACCTCTAAGGCAGAATCTTATCCAGACATGGCAAAGATATAGATGGTTCAGTCGTTTCGCAAACTTAAAAAATAAAGGGCATGTTCTTCCCTCTAAATCTCACATTAATTGGGGGAAATTCAATTCTTCATTGTATTAGCTTTTCGCTGTCAATGTGTTTTGTGAAGTGTCAATACTTGAGCCCACTTTAAAGTTTCTGTACCCCCCTCATGCCTAAATGTGTGATATCACACTTGGAATCCAAAATGGTGGAATACATCTGTTTGAAATTTAGATAGTACACGTATAAAATAAGTAAGCATGTTCCTATGATATATTTAAAGGTCTCCGAATTCAATAAAAGCCTCTTTTTGACGGAAATACAACTTTCTTGTCTTCTCTCTGTCTCTTTCTACATCCTTCTCTTTGTTTGTTTTATTCTATCTCCATTTTTTGTTTCTATTCCTCTCTATTCAGCCCCCTGCAATGCGGGAACCCTCTGTATGAATATATTTATAAAATAAACGAAATTATATAAGTAATTATATAACGGTCTTGATAATTTTTGGGATACGCCTCCCCCTCCCATCAAATGATGAAAGCTAGCAATGCCCCTGAAGAGCACCTACAAGGATTTTCACATCCTTAGTCATGCCATCAGACTGGAATTACTCTCATATCGGTCCTCAATTCTAATGGAAGTCCAACAAGGAATGCCATTTATAACTCTGCAACAAACCCTCATTGTAACTTCATGATCACACGTAATAGTTATTATTTTATACTTATACACGGGCTAAAAAATAGCTCTATTCTTTTAATTTACCTCATTTTCAGTTGGCACTACTACCCTGCAAAAGACAGCTGTCAAAATTGCATGATAATCTGTTCTTTACTCATTATTACTTTGATAATTGTGACGCTATTAGTTTGTGTTTTAATTTTACAGTGCTTCTTGATGAAAAAAAATACCTTTTAAGAACGTCTTCACTCTTCAGTTTTAAAAGACTCTTAAAAAAATATCCACATCTACTTTAATTCTACAGTAGGATTCTCACGTTTAGTTTTGTTTTGTTTTTCATTTTTGTATTTATAATTAAATTCTATCAAATAATTTTACCAATACATTTATAATCACAAGTCCCCATTAGTATTTTTATCTCATTTAATTCTAAACCTTTAAATCATTTCATTTTACCATATTATTTCATTAGATTTTATCATTTATTTTATCAAGAGTCGACAATATTGGGTTTTTTTTTTAGCCAATAGTCGAAACCAAACAAATACAAAAATTAAGCTAACCAATGGCTTTATGGGGACTCTAACCCATTGGTACAATAATATAATATTACTAATTTAAAAAAGGACAATTTTGAACAGAAAAAAAGTTGTTTGATGTTCTTTCTTAAGAATAAATGAATAAAGATAACATCTTTAGAAAATTTAATAGGAACACTGTTTGGATTGCCATAACATAAAGTCTCATGCTCTTCTAAGCGTATATTTTTTATAACTCAATTAACAGTCTCAAACTGCAAACAAAACAATGTAATTTTTTTTACCTTTAGTAAGCCAAAAACAAAGGAAAACAAATCTCCTTCCTTAGGTTAATTGATTCTATTCATTATGTATGAAAGATTAGAACTCAATGGATTGGTTAAAGAAACTCATTACAATTATAATTGGAAAAGATGTAATATGAACATTGTACAATATAAATATTTGGTGCATCAACATTAAAATAATATTGAAAAAAAATATCAATCAAAAAACGGAGAAAAACTCAAAATATTGTTTCTTTCATACTAGTGGTAGTATGATGATGCATTGCCTGGAGTAATTAGACGTCGGTTAACAGACAAATTTTGCTCTAATAATGTAGTAAGTAACTTCCCATGTAATCCTTAGGGTGATTCTCTTCTTTTCTTGTGGCAAGCTCACAGGTAACTATTCAATACTTACATATCTCAATCCATGTCTGTTCTCTCCTCAGGAATGATTATTTTTTTTATTTTTTTTGGTGCCTCGGTACAAGAGTATTTTCTCTTATTATTTTTATAAAAACATTAGTTTTAATTTTTTAACATACTAAATACAATATTCTTCAATATTACAGTAAAATCCTTAGGCAAGGGCAGGTTCTTGTGCATCTAAATTTATATAACAAAACTTGAACTTTTGTAGTTATAATTGATTTCCGCTTGATATAGGCCGGTATAAAAATAAGAAAAATCTTTATGCACAAGATGCAGCTTAAAATTGAAAAAAAAAAAAAAAGAACTCAATCACTTGATCCATTATATTAATTATATACGTACTCTTAAATAAAAAACGTTGGGATGTCTCCATTGATTGTTTAACGAAGAAATATGTTCTCTCTTCCGATGTTCTACCATATAAACTACACAAGGTTAGTAAGTTAGTAACTACTCTGTACTTCATCCAAAATAATGAATAGTCCGTCATCCTATTAAGGCCTCAGAATATCTTGTCAACCGAGGCATTAAAGACAACCCTATCTAATGAAAGATTCATAATAAGAGTTTGAGAAAAACAGATAATGTATTAGGATGACTGATGAGTAGTTTAGGCTTTAGAGAGTTCAAAAATAAAAAGATACAAAATTCATTTTGGATTACCATCGTTTATATTTTATTCAAATCTTAAAAAATACTAAAAATCCACATAAATTTTGATAAGACCAATAACAAAAGTAAAAATTTTGTAAATATAACTATTTTTATTATTTAGTTGATCAAAAACAAGTATAAGATATACAACAGGGAGCACAATATACAGTTTCCCCTATATACACACTCGATGCTAAATGCACACGCCCTGAATATTTCATTAATAAGACTACATTGTTATTCCGTATCCAAAAATAAGTTGAAAATATATATCATAGAGTATTATATACAGTGCACCCGGTAATTCGTAAAGCCGTGATTATTAATATAAATATCCATATGTACAGAAAAAAACTTCACAGACATATTGGAGTCTATAAATGGCTTATTATTCAAATTTTTACTAGTCTATAGTTTTAAACTTTTATTGGATTTAAAAGTGCAATCTTTAATTATTTAGTATGCACATATTATATAGGTAAATATTGGCCCCAATATTTCCCCTTTCAAATAAAATTCATGCATTTATCATCATGAATTTTAGTATATACCAACTATAATACCAAATATGTAATCCAAACTCAATTTTGAGACGTATAATTCGAGCTTGTTTTTCCGTTGAGATATCTCATATAGTACACCTTGAAAAAAGAAGCCTTCTCACATATGTATTTCTTGAAAACAAAAACAAAAAATAACAACTAAACAATTAATTAAAATGGAGTAATTAAGTCTTTAATGATTCCTTCCTCTACTTGAGTACCCATCTATATATATACGTTAAAAACATTTTTTTAAACGTGTATATTAGTGTTGTGACTCGGTCCAGCACCGCATTATTCTTGATTCCGTCTTACAAGATTTTTTCGAGGTCGATTTTTCAATCCAACCGCAGTCTAAGAACGTGGACCGATTTTTTTTTTCTGTCTTACTTTATGGACCGATTATTCTTCGGTCTCAATTTATTGAGAGATTTTTTTCGGTTTCATATATAATGATAGTCCATTTTTTTTTAATCAACTGTCATTGATTAAAAAAATACCTATAAAAACTACACAGTTTGTTCTAGAACAAATACTGTATAGATATAAAAGACGACAGGATTAAAAATCAACTCAGTGCACTCTATTTAAACTTCGTATGACGTCATTGTACTTGAAAACATATATGGTGTCATGTTTTAAAAAAATTATCTGTAAAATCGGTCCAGACTGATTTTTTAGGACCAAACTGGACCGAATGTTTTCTTTGGATGGATGTAAACAGAAATTTTTTATCAGCCTGGCCAGACCGAGTTTTTTTGATGGACCAAATTAATTCTGTCCAACAAAAAATAAGACGTTATCTGACCAGTCTAGAATTTCCAGCCCGAAAGCCAACACTAGTGTATATTTATATAAAAAATTAGTGTTCAGACTTGGTTCAAGCCCGATTCAGTCTAGTTATATCTACTACCTTGATTAAAAAAACAACAAAAAAACATGTTATTTTCTGATTTCAAATTCAATTATCATTCGATTCTCAATTTGTTTATTTATTATATTGTTACACATATTCGCAACGTATTTTGAGAATATTAACCATTTTGAATATTTGTTTGTTTTTGAAAGATAGAAACGTTGGACATCTTTTGGTGTACTCTGCAAAATTTTTAATATTGGAAAAAATTAAAAAAAATTCAATTTAGGGGAAAATTTATTTAAAACGTTAAAAAGATTGTTTATTTTTCTAAAATAGTTATTTTTTTACAAAACAGTAAAACTCGAAAAATTATCAATACTCCAAAGTTTTAAAAAAAACCTTCCCCCAAAAATTTTTCTTCAATATGTTTCAATTTTGTTTGAATACACCGAAATATGTCTAATCTTTTTATTCTTCAAAAACAAACAAACAATGTAAACATTTAGGACATTTGCACCTATATGATAACAAAATAGTTTCGAAAATCGAATTCCAATTGATTTTAGAATTGAAAAATAATGATTTCTATATTATCAGACCTATTACATACTGTTATTTTAGGTCTCATTCTATTGACCGAATTTTTTCCTTTCTTGATATATGAGTTGTATAAATATGATTCATGCAACAAGTTTAACTTCAATCTACTTTATTGATTTTATAGTAACAATGTTCACAATTTTGAAACATATATGACGTCATTATCAAATCATCTATAATTTAGGTCTAGACCAAATTTTAAATGAGACTGATCTAGACCAAACTTTTCTTTGAGAACATTTCAGATCAAACTTCTTGAAAGGGCCAAATGAGTTTGTTTCACTAAGATTCATAGTGGTCTGTGACCGCCCTAGGATGTTCAGACCGAAAACCAACAATAATTTCTTATATAGTATGTACTTTAAATAAATCCTTTAAACTGCATCATATCTGAATACATTCATAAATACATGCATAAGTACTAGGTATATAGAAAAACAAAAAGGCCTCAAGTGAGAGATCTCTTTTCTTTACCTATGTACTTCCAAAACAAACGCTCAACCAAATTAATTAGTAGTTACCCTCAAGAGATGTCATTAAGCATTACATAGATAATATACATATTAGTATTGGATTTTGGTGGGGAGAGTTAGAATTTTTGTATGGGGTGAGCTTATTCTGTTATCTAAAAAAAATCGGTGTACGTTAAATAAGTTCTCTCTATATCGTAAGGAATATGTATATTGTTGGAGTAATCGGTGAGCGATTTCGTCTTTTTGGAGTTATTCGAACAATTAACACTTTGTATCATCATGAAAGTAAATGTGGATTCGTTGACACAAGGATGAAGCCGAAGGAGGAAATTACATCTTATTAAGTAAAAAACTACCATTTTTTTTGTATCCAGCATGAACCATTACAATATAATAACAATATCAACGTAATAGGTATTATAGAGAGAACTTCTATGTCATCTAATCCATTAACTTCTGAAATAGAAAATTACTTTAAACATGGATAAATAGAAAAATTGAGTACAAACGTCAATGATTGTCCAATTCTACGCAGCTACTTATTCGAGCAAGTGTTAATTGGGATCCCTCATCTACTAACAATAATATATTCATCACCTTACAAAGCATCGCTTCACTACACTTGGTCAAGTTATTTCCTTATTATTAAAAGGTTTTAATCATTAAATATCATTTATTCACTTTTGTTGTCTCCAATTTTGAGATAGAAAGATGAAATATGAAGTACGGGCAAACTTATAGAATGGTCACAAAATTTTCTCTAAACACTAAAAATTTAATTAAATGATTTGAAAAATCAGTTAATTAGAAGCAATGAAAGTCTTAATAGAATGCCTGGAACTGTTACATACTTTGGTAATTTTGCACTTAGAGTAGCTGGCCAAGATCTTTGAGATTTTGGGCTTTGGGTAATCCATATTTCGGTTTGGGGCTACATTTTTAATGTTTTCCATTAAAGCCAGATGTCCATGGACCAGAAATCAGCTTTTTGTGAAGAATCCCCTCAGTGATGTATTTTTGGCCTATATTTGCATTATTAAAACATAGTTAGTTATATATTCAAATGTCATTGTATCTTACTAGAAAAATAAAATAAACATACAAATTCGTTGAAAGATACTCTACGTCACTTGTTTTAGTTCTCATAACTTGGCTTGATATCCATTGGAAGTATGAAGTCACAGGTCTGGATTTACAACTTCGAGGAGTCGAGACCTTTGAGCAGCTAATTAATGTAGCCTATTTCCTTCTTTTTGTTGAAGAAAGAAGGTCTAAGAAGGAACAAAGACAATTGGTCAATTGTGATTTCAAATTGCTCCAACTGTACTCAGACTTATAATTTTCTTCGCGCTCTTCAACGACCTGACATTTGAGAACCTCCCCGAATTCTCTCAGCGGTTTGTCGCACCACAACCAACCACCTCTTCTTCTGACACATGCTGGATCATAACAAAGTGGAAATCACTGTTCTTGCCTGATGTTATACTAATATTTGTTCTCCAATCCATGATTGTTGTCCAATATGAATTAGCCATCATGTCGGATGATATTTTAATTGATAAAGGGGAATTTAGTGCAAAGCACTTCTTTTATTCGAACCTCTGCCGTGTTTGGCTATTTTTCTTTTTAGTGAATATATAAAATATTATATTGGTGAATGATATAAAATATTTTAAAAAAATCTCGCCATTTTTTCCAGTTTTTCTTTTTTCCCTTGTCATTTCTTCCACTCCCATTTTTTCCTTGACATCTTCCCCTAAAACCTTAAAAATTGATAGGGAAGCCTGATAATAATTAACTTCACCTTTTAAGGGTTTAGCTCCATGATTGTTCCGGGTGAATAGATGTAATTACATTACTTTTTTTTAGCACTTTCACATTTCATTTCTGGAAAATTTAATTACATCAATAAATAATATAATTATTGCTATTGTTGGAAAAGGAAAAAAAAAAAAAATACACATACCTTTGTTAACTAATAGGTATGTGAGTGTACATATAATCTCTATATTTTTGCAAATAGTTTAGTTTTTTCTTCTATACAAAGCAATAAAACAAGGCATACATACAATATTTATGTACATAAGTAGTCATGGATACCTATTATATATTTTTGAACATATAAACCCTTTCTTCTCTCCCATTCTCTCATTGAGTGCGAGTCCATATATGTAAATATATCTATAAAATATAATTAATTGGAAAATAGTACGGCATTGATGGATGGGCAGCGTCTAGGGAAAAGTAACAGTTTTAAGATTACGGAAGAAAAAACGGTAATTCTTTGTTGGTCATTCATTAACAGTTCATCATTTTGTCATAACAATCACTTCCCGCCAACTTTTACTAGATTTAACTTTCAAATAGTAAACTGGGATATGATAAGCCCCAAAATAGATAAAAATGTTTCATTTTTCCCTCTTGGAATCTACATTTTATCGCCAATATTTTCAGAATCTGGTTATGTGTCATTCTTTTTTTAGCCTGATAATGCATTGCTTAGATTTTAGCCTTCAGTGAATGTATTTTTTTATTTATTTCAGCTGGTGTAACTTTATTAACATGCAATATAAACATATCTTATAGCTATTCTATTTTTTGCTTAGGTTATATCAACCATTCGAAAGATATAGTCTCCAAAACCCTTTCTGTACAGAGTTTTGATAATGCAGTCATGTGATAAAGTATGATGGGCTTTTGCAAAATCCACAGCCATTATCGACAGCTCTTGGTCACTTTCTATACACGTTTGTAATACGAAAGGAATTTAGTCCATTAGCTTACATGCTGATATTCATGTACAATTTTATCCAAGACGTTGTTTATGATATTTAAAATAATGTATTTAAAAATCTTGTTAAGGCAGTTTTGCATATTAAGAACATGTAATTTCTTATTATTTTTGCATTTTTTATTTTATTTAAGAATCAGTATGATATTTCCATCAGACGGTATATCCAGGAAAATATTTAATGCTCATTATATTTTCGTAAAATCGTAATAAAATAGAAGCAATATAAAGTATATTTTTGTTGTAAAATTGCAAACCAAAATCAGATCGTCCAGGAGTTTTATTAGATTGAGCGTTTTCTCTCGAGGCGGTTATTTTTTATTGTATCGTTAAATGCATCTCCATGAAGTTATTATCATCCGGAGGAATTGTGAATCTACATTACATCTCAGTTCTTTGCAGAAGTATGCAGATTGATGGGTATATCTAAAACATTTCTTAAGTGCTGTACAATCGAAGCATTGATACAGCTCGGGGAAGAAGATTTTGTTTACTTAACATATACATATGTTTGTAAAACGTATATCCGTATATAATTATAACAATTAACCAAATAAGTAGATAGATTCTTTTTTTGGTACCATTTAACCATAAGGACATTGTACTATCATATGTTAATTTTGGGCTTCTGTTATATAAGATATTGAAGCCTGATGTAGTTATATTCACTGTACTGAGCAACAAAGTGGTAATATGATAAAATATATTAAATGTTCATGAAGAGGATCTGCTAATGAAAACAGGTTTATCAATAATCACATAACATCAGTCAACGTATGATTCATTCAACCTATAGTTACATATTTTTTTTAATAACTTAATTGCCATATTGTGATATGAATAATTTGCAAGAATCAGCGGACATGCACTAATTACATTAAGAACAAATGTAATATGTACTCTTCGATCGTATAATAAAATATATAATAACATATTGTAGGCTAGGTACTAATAATTACAATTATTTCATGTCATTTCCAAAAGGATAGTTGAACCGTCTTCATTATAAAGCTTTAAAACAAAGTAACGAACCGTGTCTGTATGCTTATGGAAATTCATGGTCAGAGAAGCTAATCAGGAGCATTGTGAGGATAAAAAAAAATGTTTATCCTTTTAATTTAAAAAATTAGAAAGCTAATTTTTTATTGTGTAATATTGTATATAAATAAATAGGCATAGGTGTCGGTGGAATTGGCAGTATTTAGCCATTTCCGATGTCCGATACTCCAAAAAAAGACCATTTTTTGTCAATTCCAATTCATCAGCGCGCCCCTCATTCTAGGCATCATTAAATAGATTATGGGTACAAAACTTTGTCCAGACTTTAAGTTCATATACTTAAACCTTTGCTAATTAATTGGGATTTTTTGCACCCCAATTTTGATGTAATTGCTTTGAATCTGTTTAAAATAGATAATAATGCTGGAAACAGTATTAATATGTTCTTTCAGAATAAATGCAACTTTTATTTGTTACGAAAATGTATTTTCTTGGAACTATTTAAAATTTTTGTCATTTTTAATCAAGGTTTGGCGAATTTGATTAATGTGTTCACTTGTAAGTCGTTCTTTTGCTTTGGTTAATTGCATTTCTTTAAGATATATGAATTGCGACAAATATATTATCAATTGTTATCCAATATATCACAGTCAATCTCATCAAAGATACTGAGGCCTTTTTTTAGTAGTAAAAGTTTCTTAAAAGTAATTAATATTTAATTGGAAATGAAATTATAATATTGTTGATACACAAGTCTAACTTTATTATGATACAAACCCGTATTTTTGAGTCTATGTGAAAAGTGAAGGAAAAAATAAAATTTGCTTAATATTGTGGTTAATGAAATACAATTTTTTTTAAAGGCTAGGGCTTGAACATTCAATAAAGTCAGAAAGGGAATCGAAAATGATACCATTGTTGTTTTAGTGTTAATGGGGGAAAAATCAATTAAAAATAATGTGTTTTTTTTGTTTATTACACCTTCTATCTCAACTTGTTCATATTTTGATTAATTAAAAAACAAAAGTGAAACATTTCAAAACGTCACCATGTACTACATAGTATACTAAAAAAAAATGTGAATCTTAGGGGGATTATTCTTATGGTTTCTATGTTGTATGTTCTTTAACCCACATAATCTGCAAAAACAATATGTTAAATATTTAATCAGTCTGCTGGAAGGCAAAGTAACTTTGATCTAAAGTAGTTTACAACAAAAACAATGTTCAAACACTGATAAGAAGGAAATACTATCCATTGAGCAATGGGATTGAAGAAAAAAATTAATATATATTGTAACATATCTTTTTGAAAAATATACTTGAATAATAATTTTTTTTTAAAAGTGTCAAAATATGAATATTATGTTTATTTAGTGTATATATATACGAGGGTCGTTTGAAAAGCTTCGTTCTTAGTCTGAGAGATTGCACTACAGGTGCATGTCGAGGTTATGTTTAGTTACTAGCATCTATTGGATGATCACACACAAATTTTCAGCCGGATCGGTCCATTTCTTTCTCTTTGCCATTCGTTTGAATCGAGGAAGTGTAATGATTTTCAAAAAATGGACAAAAAATAATTTTGTGTATTGATTAAACAATACTTAATGAAAAGCATAATGCCTTAATCAAACTTAAAAGAAGCCTGATAAACATTATGAGGACTCTGTACCTTTGATTAAAATTGTTTATAACAGGTTTAAAAAAATTTCTGTGTTCTTATTTGGGTAGAAGTGACGCTGAACGTTCTGGACACCCTTTGAGGTTACTACTCCAGAAATCATTGTTAAAATCCATGATGTGGTGATGGATGACAGAAGAGTGAAAGTCCCTGAGATTGTTAGTGCTGTGGGTATCTCTAGTTGGAGCCCTATTTCCATTAATTTTGCGACTACAACTGCTGAGTTGTGAGCTGATGCATTGTCGTTATGGAAAATGACTTTTTTGTGGACCAATCGTGGGCGTTTTTCATCCAGCTCAGTTTTCAAACAGACCAATCATGATGAATAATATATACTTGTAATATTTTTACCCTTTTCAAGATAGTCGATGAGGATTATTCCTTGCAAATCCAAAAGTCAGTCGCTATATTTCCCGCAAACAAATACCAAACATGAAGGAATATACAGATCTATCTGAAAGTTGATGCGCGTTCTTCCAAGAGATGCTACTAATAAAAAAAATCTCTATACGCGCCAGTAGTGTCATCTCTTGGACTTTACTCGGACTTTTCAAACGACCTGCCAACATGCTGTTCGAAGAGTGGAAGGAGAAGATGGAATCGAAACATGTGGCACAACAGCTTCCTATTATACGATTTTGGTGGGAGAAAATTAACTATTTTTCTAAAGACAAGAAAATTCTACATTTCAATTATCATTTGTGTATGGAAAATTGTTATATATATATTTTTTTTGGGGGTTTTTTAATACATCAAAAGTAGGCAGATACGTTATTACCCCAATGATCGATTAAAGAATGGACAAAAAAAAAATACATTTCATTTCACATCATCTTATCCAGACTCCATTTCGTCTTGTCCTTGGCAAATGCAATCCTCTTTTTCTTCATTTGGTCAGTCAACAGGGCATGGGCACCTGCATGTAAGCCTTAGCACCATCAGATTTCTTCAAGTATTTTCTGATGGTCTCTTTAGACCCCTTGTAACAGTCTAGCTGATAGTTTTTTCGTGGATCGGTGTCTTTTCCCATAACTCAATTATATAACTTGCTTGGCCATTCGAGAATTTGAAGGGGGACTACCTGGAAATGGCTTGTCTTCTTGGCTCTCTCCTCGCTTGTGAGCTGACCATCATCTCGAAACGCATCTTAAACTGACCCCAAGTTCAGTAACCACAGGTTGTTTGGTCGAGCTTCATTGCTGCAGCCACCTTGACCTCCAAACCTGGAGACACGGCTATGGAAGAAGGTAAATATTGGAGGAAATTTTTACTTTTTTCAGCAGCAAGTAACAAGAACTGACAAAACCTTATAAAGTTGTTTTTTTATGGAGAATGTAGTGTAAACAATACTGCAACATCAATTTCTCACGATTATTTTGTATAAACAAGAACAAATCAAGGAGTAAATAAAATGGAGTGGGAAATTGGAACCCGAGAATCTTTAATTTTCACCCTCGAGTCAAAATCAATATATTTTTAAAATTATAAAGATTATTTGTATTGATCTTTTTTGCGTCGCATTCGGATATATGTGACCACTCATATTTCCATTGAATTCATATCTGTTTATGACATTCTGATATACTCTATGGTTGAGGATCTCATTTCATTAGATTATGATCTTGGGCCTCACATAGTAGAGCTCATCTCTTTTAATGGAAGTATTCATTGTGAAGATGTCCTTTAACATCAAAATCGTTTAAGGGCTTAATCATACACATCAGTCTCTTTATATATTCAATGGAATCATTCTATACTTCTATAAGAAATGATGAATTTGATTAAGATACAGAATACTTGAAAGAAATACTGAGTGGAGAACAAAGAGAGTTATCATCCTTTATCCACAGCTCGTTCATTGAAGCTCTTGAAGCCTGTTCATTCCACAATCTACTTTATTTTGCCTCCTATCTTAAAAAAAGAAGACTCTCATGGAATTGAGTTTTTAAGAGTAATTGATGTTCATTGAATTATTAATGCAATCAAAGACCCATCATGCCACACTTCCAAATCTCGCATCATTACTTGTGAATCACAATTGTCCTTGGAAAAAAAAAATAGAAAACGATCCAAGATTATCAAAAATAATTTGGTCCTTTTTTCTAGATATCTTTATCAGCAAAGCCTCAAGGCATATTCAACTCTGTCATTATGCACATAAATAGTTGATGGGAACTATTACATAATTACGTGATATTAAATCATATGTAATCTCAAAACTCCTGTTGTCTAATATTGGAAGGTATTAATTTCTTTGTACATATTTCAAAAATACGTGAACCGGAAGATATTTTTTTAGATAATTAAATTAAATGTCACTATATTAGAATATTACCTTCATGAGCATTTAGGATTCCTGCATCAATATTCAATCAATAAGCTATCAAATACACTAAATGATTACAATGTGGCAAATCTCTATATAAAAACGATAATGTATGTATTCATTGAGTCTCAATGATAAATTAAGTGCCTTGACAATTGTTAAATATATTACTATATTTTACACACTTCAAATAATTTTTTTATATATCAATTGTGAATAATAAATGAATAATCTTCTTATTCAAATAGAAGCTTCATTTTTTTTAACGTTTGATAAAAAATATCCCAGCATTCACAAAATAAAATTATTTATTAAATTATCTTGAATACAGTTTCAACAAAAATGTGTTTATTCGTACAAAAATCCAATAAAATGAAGGATTATATATCGAAGCAAATATTTTTTTCCAATTGCTGTATATTATAAATAAAACTAAAGAATACACATTATTTCACAACTTCAAAAAGTTTTCCTTTGAAAAAAAATAAAATAGAATTTGATTGATTTTTTCAGGTTATCGTTGAATTTTCTTGTAGAAAATTTAATAAATAAGCAATTTAAAGTTGTGTGTAAATGTTTCATAATTAAATAAAATTGAGTCAATCCCTTGACTAACTGTTATAAGTAATTAATATTTTAGAACTAAAATGATTAATCCCAGTTTCAATATATTTCATATACAATGTATTTTATTAGTATGCATTGATTAGATGTGAGACTTATAATCGACTTATTTATTTTTAATTTTTTAACTTAGAAGCTTAATTGTTTCAAGCTAGTAAGCACTTATTCTATTGCCCAGTAACTAAAAACCTTTTGAACCCATTTGCTATGTTAATTTTATTTTCAAAATAAAGTGTAAATTCGATTGGAGCTTTTTACTTTCGTTATTATATTTAGTCGAAAAAGTATCGCAATATCGATAAATTTTTTGTTATTGTGCAGGGTTTTAACTATTTCAGTATGGGTAAAGAATAGTTTTACTACATAACGTTCCTCTTCAAACGTTTAACAAATAAAAACAAGGATACTATTAGATAGACGGAAACATATTTTATATATACTTGTGTTCGGCTTCGGTCTGAAAATCATGGACTGATCTGAGACTGTCATGGCCGAATTAATTATTTCCTTCAAAGAAGTTTTTCTGGAGCTCTATTACAAGAAATTATGTCTGCATCTGTCATAGATTCTGCCTAAACTGATGAAGTCAGCCGTGCTTCAAAATTGTGAACATCAACCTTACTTGAAGTATTATTAGTACTAATACTCATAATCGGGATAAGGGATAAAATCGGCCTTTAGATTGAGATTGAAATAATCGGTCCACATTTAGAAAACATTGAATTACATTTGGATATATGGCCTAAGATTACTATTTGAACCAAAATATCCGTCCGAACCACTTTAAAAAAAATTGCTTATGAATGAATAAAAAAAATAAAAAAAAACGATCTTGGACCGAGTCTCAAAACTAGTAGGTTTGTACTTATTAATCCAGGTATAAAAAACAGATATTTTACAGATGAAAAGTTGACTATATCCGGTTTGTTCTTATGTACGACGTAAAAAAAACACAGTTTTTGAATACTTATGTAAATAAGTCATTTTGAAACTGCCTATTTCGAGGCAATCCGTGTTTGATTAGACAGTTTTTGACAGATAATCGATGATTATTTATTTATCCTTTAGCAAAAGTATTTTTCGAGGGGATCACTCATGATATACACATATTTTGATTGAAAAACAATGTGAAATATAGTTAAAAATAAACATATTGGCTCCAGCTTAGGATTTGTACCTCAGCTTAAAATGTTATATAATGCTTTAAATATAAAATGGCTTTAAGGATCAGGATATTTGCAATTTTCTTCTTATTAATAAAAAAAAAAAATAAGAATTCATAGGTAAAAAAGTAATTTTTAGGGTATTGAGGGATTTTGGCCGGAAATTAAGACTTATTTTGTCTAGAGTGCTTAAAAGATGTTTTTGCAAACAAAGAGTAGGACAAAATTGAATTTGATTTTAACATCCCCTCCCCCTGAAAAAAAATTGATTTAAAAGAAAAGGATATAAAAGTTGAATTTATCCAGATTTTTGCTATATTTTTCTTTCGTGTGAAGTAATTAATATAGTCAAAAATTGATATCTGAGAGAGAAGGTTGATTACTATTGTATTTTTATTATATAAACTTTTTTTAAATCTGGATTTGACTATATCCTTATTGAACATAATTTTTTTATATATGCAAATGTTAATATGCCACAAACATAAAAAAAAATTGAAAACAAAAACGAGTTTCTGAGAGATATACTAGTGTAGTAAGGGGTTAATATATATTCTATTTAAATAGGAACAACCATTTTGATAAGTCCGTTCGATTATTGGGAGAAGTGGTTAATAAAACTTATAAATCATTTTATAATAATAACATTTTTTTATCAAGGTATCCGAAACCGAATATTTGACATGCAAAGATATAAAAAAATATCTACATATTTTATTAGTGAAAATACGTTGACTATTATCAAATATAAAAATTAAATAAATTCGCGAATCCTCATATATTAATAAATAATGAATTGATAAAGAATGAATGCTCACAACTGACTCTTTTATTTTTGCACCAATTAGTACAAATGTTGTTTCTAACCCATATTAGTTTTTTAGCTAACGATTCATGGACCAAATAACTAACATAATATAATATACATATTTATAAAAAAAATTTTTAGAATTGAATGCCAAATCTGTTTACCATTGACAACGACAGCTTTACATATTTTTATATAATGAATTATTATTTACAATAACATTGCTCAACTTGGAAGGATGTCTTAAAAACGAAGTATACTACTCTATTTATAGTTTGATCCCTTAATTCCAAATATGGCCTTTTTTTTCTATTAGCCTCAGGGCTTTCAGAAACAGGCCATAAAGTTTTAATTATTTTGAGTTATTTTTAAAATTCAAAGCTTTTTTTAATTACTTGATGTTGAAAATAGTGATAAATGAAACAAGATTTATCAATCAGAATCGTTTTATTTTTATTTCATAATAATAGTTAACATTTAAGATTAAAGTTTTAAAAATCATGTTAGAGAAGTTACGTCTTCCATTGTTCACTGAATAAACGGAACTTAAATATTTTTAAACACGGTGAATTTTTTATATATCTACCTTTAAATCACATTTTATTAAGAAGTTTTAGAGGTACAGTAATTTCATACAAAAATATGTATAATTTACTTAAAAGTTGATAATTTCATTATTATGGATGATTAGTTAATCAAATAATTAGAAATTGCCAATTTTACAAAAGTATTAAAACTATTATTTTTTCCGAAATAAATCCAATTTCAATTATCCGAATAGAATAAAATAATCTTTAGCAGCATCATCTGTGGAGTTATTAGCAATCCACACATTTTGCAAATGTGAAACTATAAAAAATGAATTGCAAAACTGTTTTTTATATAAACGAAATTGAAGCAATCTACAAATTTTCAATAATCGCACCAATAAAAACACAAAAAAATTAATTCTAATTAGTTTAATTTGGCAAATAAAATATGTCAAACTATTTTTAGTCAATATTATTTTTAGACAGGACACAAATGTTCTTCTCTACTCTAACATATGATAGTAACTGACTATATTTCCAAAACAAAAACAGACAAACATTGGAAAGTGGATTAAACCAAATGAAACCAGGCCCACTCGGCTATTACTTACACATCCTTAATGTCAGGGATTTTAAATGTTACTGTATCCTGTATAATTGATCACTTCCGTTTATTAGGCGGCTATGGGAATTTAAGGGTAAGCAGGAATACTACCCGGTGGTCCATTGAAATCTGAACGCTTACTTACAATTATGAGTGAAGGTGTTAAGTTATTGAAATTAACTCATATTTTGATATATTAAAACATAAATAGTTAATTACAAAACAAACAACACCTGAGGTCTCTAGCTTATGTAGAAGTCGAGAAAATGCTACTGGAACGCGATTGACAAAATTTAATTCGTGCACTCCAAGCAGTTGGGGTCTTTAGTACGTCCTCAGGAAGTGGAAAACATTGGAGAGGAAGAAGTCCTCTGTCAAAAAGGCCAAAATGGACCCCTAAGTTTTAAAGTAAACAACCCTGGCCAATCCCCTCAAGTCCATGAGGGCCCATGCAAGAAATCTCGATATTTTACACCAGAATGTCTACAAAGGTATAAAAAAATGGATGGAAAGAGCGTTGTGGGAACAGAGAGGCCCCTTTTGACACCAACAATAAAAGAAAACCCATCTCCTCCGTTACAAGACTTTTTGAGTTCTTTTGAATTCTGTTTGGACACTTTTAGCTCTCCTATAGCCCTTCGTCTACACCTTTTGGATACATGTCGAGAGAAGGCCTGCAGTGTCCGTCATCCAAATACTGAGACCCTTAAAGCCACTTTATAGCCAGCACTGTGACACCATGACAGATAACTATATATGTAAGGAGTCCCAGGCCTTCCACCACGGGCTGGAAGCCATCATTGCCGCTAAGGGCGCCTACATTTATGACTAAATGAGCTGAGACACACATCTATTTATAGTATTAGTTTTGTTGAAATTCTATTATTCGTTAATAAATTATATATTGTTGAAGTTTAAAGTTCAAAGGGCTCAGATTTTAATGGAACACTCGTTATTGAATCTATTGAGTAATATTGAAGGAATATATTAATAATCCTGGATTCTGAAATATTTACATATATACGTGTGTGTTTCTCCGTTTTTGCTTCACTGTTTATGAATATCTCTATGATTTAGGCCTTATAAAACATTAAGTATTGTTCTATCTACATCCATGAATTAGAGGCACAAGTGTTGTTTTGTTATTGATGAGTATTTATATGTAATAGTGATGTGCTGTTCATGAACGATTCGTTCAAAATGAACGACTGAATTCAGAAAGTAAAACTAAGGAGTTCTTAAAATAAACGATTTGGTCAATTCAACTAATCTTAGTTAAACTATAAATTACAAAAAACTATTGCATTACGATTATTTTTATGAACATCCTAAGAATGTTTCTATGTTTAAACTGGCTATAAAAACAAAACTGTGATTTTTTAAAAGATTTATTCAAAAAAACAACAACTAAGTAGGATATATGTACATTCATTTAGAATATATTTCACTTAATGTTGTCTCCTTTGGTCTCAGTAACGGCTTCGACTAGAGTCTTAACCCGTGTACAGGCCTTGACAACTGGAACCTGATCTAAATTCTTAACTTCCAGGATGATGTAGTCAATTAAGGATTCCTTGATGGTGTGATGACCTTTGTTGATCTTTGATCAAGGTAACTAAACCAAATAATCTGACGGATTCAGCTTAGGATCTAGGAGGTCAAATATCCTTGGACACCCAGTTGTGATCACTTGGTATAAATTATTGAATTCCAGGACGATGGAGTCGATCAGGGACGTCTTGTTGGTGTGAGGACCACTGTTGATCCTTGACTAAAGGTAGCTCCTGACAGAATAATTCATCGGATTCAACTCTGGGGAGCTAGGGGACCAAATATCCTTGGATACCTAGTTTTGATTATCTCCACCAGGGCCTTCCTGAATTCTGCAACTCTTTTATCTGTCGATTCATATCATGTAGAGTTAAGCAATGCTAATATTTTGATTACTGTTCACCAAAATCATCAAAATAGCGACCCCCGTCTGCCTATGAAAATGTAATTAGTTGAAAATTTTCGGTTGTTCACTCCATGACGGTATTTTGGCTTCTAAGTGAAATATTTTTATGTATATTTCAGGACAAAAAAAAAATTCTTTAAGTTCGTCATCATATAGGTCAGAAAAATCCAGAAATCTGAAGCTACAGATTTCGTCATTACACCCTGTATGTCTAATACATAAATTTAGTTACTTGTAAATATAAATTTGACCATTGGTTTTAATAATTGCATTTTATTTTTATTTTAGAAATTTAACTTTCAAATAATTTTCAATTAGAGTCCATTTCATTAAAATTTCAAGTTATAAGGGATGGGATTTTTGAAGAGTGTGAATAGAAAGTGGTCGAACAAAAGTTATCGAGCTACATAATTAAGATCATTATTAACATCAACTGCCTTTATATGATTTGAGGGGAGAAAAATAATTACTTTTTTAAACAGGGGTACTTTTTACATTAAAATTAGCAATAGGTCACGAAAAATATTATAGTTATAATTAAATATAAGGTGCCTAATTAGTTATTTGTCATTTTATTAAGGTCTTAAGATATTAGTAAATTTCCAACTATGAAAATCAGTCGAAAAAAATCGTTTATTATACACTAGAAACTTATACAATTAATTGATTTTCCAAAATCGTACAAATAAAAAATCCAGAGTTAAATTTCAATTTTTTCAATTTTATAAAATGTTGTCAAATCATTTTTTGGTTAAATATTTCCAAGAGAACTATAGAATTTTTTTCTACAGCCTGATGATAACGCATTATAGAATAGGAAATAACGTTGTCGTATCCTCTATAATAGAATTACACCAAAAGTAGGCAAGAATTCTTCATTCAGAGCAAAATGTTAACACCACAACCATCTTTAAAAGAATGCATAAAAAAGGGGAAAAAACAACAATAGCTCCACCAATCTTTTTTTTTTTGCATTCTAATCTAAGAAATGTTATTTTTTTCAACGTTTTTCCAGGCCTTAAGTTAGATACTAACTTATTATAAAAGAACGCATGAATCCACTCTTTTTTGAAGAACTGAATCAATTAAAAAAATGATTTTCCCATCACTAACATTTAACATTACTGAATAAAAATACACTTTTACAACAATCATTACACAAATCCTTTTTTTTTTCAGCTGTAAATCTGACTTACTCCAAATAAATAAATAAAAAACAATCGAAATCCTAGTTTGTATGAATAATGAATTAGTTGACAACGAGACCTACTCATATAAACATCATTATTTCAAAAAAGTACATTTAGTTTAAGAAGTTTTCCCCTTAGTAACGAAAAAATAAGAGTGTTTCTCTCATGGAATAATTAGTGACGATTAATTGTAGTGTATTGTTCTTACTTCGTTTTATAGGGTATGTATAGTGTAGTTGTAATAATTATGACCTTAAACAGGAGCTAGACTACTTGTAGTTGTCACCTACACAGGTTTTTTAAAAATATTCCCAAGGACTTTCCACTATTCTTAATTCTTGAAGAGGGAACATCTAAAGTTTAAAGTAATCACTAATGAATGAAAAACGAAGAGTAAATCAAAATACTTTTTGGAGAGTTATATGTGTAAATCCCTGTTGGACAATCTAATTAGGGGAATAAAGGATCTACATTGGGGATCCTTGCTAGATATAGAGTATTGATTATTGGTATTTATTTCTTCTACTTCTTGGTTAAAAAAAAGGAAGTTTAAAACCTTAATTTTGAGTCTCTTTTTATTACCACACGGATAGGTCAGATATTTTATTTAACCATAGATATAATTGTATAAAATATGAAATAAACACACTCAATAGTATGTTTTATTTTCTAAAACTGTTATAAGTATTATTGAATTCTTCAAAAGAGAACTTAAAAGTATTAAGTAGTCACTAGTACATCTGCTTATGAGAAACAGAGGACTTCTTGAATGGTTATAAGTGTAAATCCCTTGTCGGACTTGAAATAGAATTGAAGAACCACATGGGAGAAAATCCTGCCTTTATTCTTGTTAGACACAGAGTTGGATTTGTGTTTATTTCTCTTATCTCATGGCTACTAGGATTTAATCTAATGAAACGTTATGACTGCTCTTCTCCAAATGGTCAGAGGGATCACTTTAATTTTCAGTTACTTCTTTATTAATATAGCGGCCGTTTATATTATTTGAATCTAAAGTTATTGATAATGGTGAAAATCTACTGTAGAATGGGCATGTTTAAAGAAAAGAAACCGAAAATCAATATGGTAACCCTGACAATTTGAAGAATGTTTTGCAGGAGAGGAATAATAATACACATGTCGTTTAGTTAGATCAGCTACAATCAGTTGTGACAAGGGATGAAGGAAAAAAGGATATAAACAAGAGCATTTGCTAGAATTACTTCAATGTTGATCCCCAATTCTACTCTGAGTCCAACAAGGACTTGCAATTATAACTCCGGAACAAACACTCAGGGCTACGCTCCGTCTTTTATGAGCACACACGAACAACTTTCAAACAGGTTTTGAAGGTAATTGAATCTATTTAGGAAAGGAGGTTCACTACTCAGGAATTAAATAATAATGACAACTGCGAAGGAAAAGAAAGTTCTTTCTTTATACCACCAATTACAAATTAACGGGCCATCTAAAAAAACACGCCGGATTTACATCTTTGGTTATTGCTGAGAAAAAGTCGTGAAAGAAAACCCCCGGCGATTATAGCATTTTATTGAGAAGGAGGAATTCAATTTAGTTGTTCCCGAGCAAATTTACTATGCCGATAGTATTTCATAAGGGATATGATGAATCCATATATAAACATTTATTGAAAAACGCTTCTCTGAATAAGTTTGGATCTGTTTTGATACATATAATATCCATGCAAGAGATAATACAATAAACAGTTGTATTTCAGCCATATTTGGCCGCAATAACTACTTTTGTGGACATTCCAGTTGCAAGGAGGGTTGTAATCTTTTGTCCTTGTTGTTTTAAGGACATGGTGATAACCTCTGAGATGCATCTGGTTATCCTTCCTTCTCAATGGTTTCCGCAGTGATGAAAGGTTGAGAATCCCTGCTCTAATGAAAGGGATGTAATGGGACTCCTTAAAAGCATGAAATAATTTATTAAATGATAGTAATAATATTATCCCCAAAGTTATCATCTTCCTTTGTTTGATTTAAATGGAGCCATTATTTATTTCCTTTTTCCTAATCATTCCTTTGTGTCGTCTTTTTTTTGAGTCCTTAATTAAATCGTTTGTTTGTATATAAATAAATTAATACTACAATCTACCAATAAAGGTAAATAATAAATTATTTCAATTAATTATGAAAATAATTATTTAGATGGAATGACACTTGATTCTACCCTCGTGGACGTAAGGGTTAATGAGTGAGGACACGCATTTGAATATGAAATGAGTTCAATCATGATTCATAATGTCCTTCAATGCTTAATTACTTCACATTTTTATAGAAAATATAAATTATTGCTCTTAACTAGTTCGAGTACGTTTCACTGAAAAAACCATTTCACTTACGTCACACTGGGTCCCACATTTTTTTTTCTCAAATTTAAAAATATTTTTTGTAACATACAGTTCTAGGACACACTTTTCGAAACACTGCTTTGCATTGCATTTTGTCTGCAAGGCGGTGTTGGAAAAGTGTTCAAAAAACGTATTTTACAGAAAATATTTCAAAGTTTGAACTAAAAAAAAAAAAAAAAATAGTGGGCCGGCGTGACGTAAGTGAAATATTTTTTGGTGTAAAAAGAATTTCTTACTTTTTACTTTATTGCAATGCTTTATTATAAGGGTTACAATCCTCCGATTTAAGACAAATATGCCTCGTTCTGTTCAATAACTTCTTGCCAACGAGAATCCAACTTCATAATACCCTTCTCGTAGAAACCATTAACCCTAAAAACTCGGGCAACCAATATTCACATCCCTCTTTTTAGGCCAAATTTTTACCCACAAGCAGGTTGACCATGGACAAAAACAGGAGGTAGTCACTTACTGCCAGGTCTGGACTGTAGGTAGATGCATCAAAACTTCCCGTCCTAGCTCCCAGAGCTTCTTGCGAGTCATCAAAGGTGTGGTCCTCCTGGTGTTGTCTTAATGAGTCTTGTTGTCTCCCATTCACCAATGCTGGACGCTTCTGTGCGATTGTCAACTTCAAATGGTGGAGTTGTTCACAGTAGAGGGCAGAATTGAGGGAGAGGGGGGGGGGTTCCTCTTATAGCTGCTAGCATTGCTTCGGAATGGGGATTGGGATTTTTTTTTTTTGAATTGTCGCATCACTAACATCAACTACCAAAATCAATAGGGATTTTCTTTATAAATTGTTTTGATGCAAAGTATTTTTAATATACATATACATGATGATTGATATTCATTTTTAGGTATGACGTCATTTCAGCATGGCAACAATACCTAATCCCAGTTTTTGTATATCATTTTGTTATTTATGTTAAATATTTATTAATTCCATATTATTTATGTACCATCAAGATATTTACTCTGTCCTTATTTCTTATTTTGTAGAGTCGTCCAATTCGGTGATTGAAAATCAGATAGAGGATTTTGTTATAATTTCAAGGTAAGACACACATCTCAAACTTTAATTTATTCCTGTTTTTCTACATACTAAATACATACAATGTATGTTACTTTTGGTTTAGTTCTGTGTTGTACAATATACGTCTATCAACGACTATTAAATGTAGATTTGGAATTAAAGGTTCTTTTTTTATATTCCAAATTCAAAAATGTATTATAATGAAAGTTGATTATGATAAACGATTCTATATTGTCTTTTTTTTTTTTTTTTTTTTGTAAGAGAACCAGATGTTTTCTTTTTCGTTTAACTTTATTATTAAGTAAATAATTAGGCCTGTAAATCCTATGCATTTTGTAGCTAGCAATTTCAGGTTCTTGTTGGTGATCAGGGTTTATTATCCTCATAACATTTTCACATAAAGTTAAAAAAAATATATTAACATACATATATTTTTAGAAAAGGATATAATGGTACTTTTAAAAAAAACGACATTAAACTAAATATCGACAAAGTCTAAGAAAATACACACAAAAAAAAAGAATGCAAGTAATTAAAAAAAATAAACACTCCTTAACAAAAAAAAAAATATAGTTCCATTATAAATGAACTAATATTTATCAAAAAGGTTCAAGCTTTTTGATAAAAAAAGTTGTATCATATCTGAAGTCGGAAAATGTGGAAAAAATATTCAATCCCAGTGAAAAAATATAGCACCCACCCTGGACACAGGTGGCATTAGGCCATCTTAGTGTGGAAGGATATCTTACATAAAGCTAGTGTGTGGTCGGTCCTAAGTTTTTCCTAATCAGTTAATGTTGTCCTGTCAGTCCGGCCCTTATAAATCAATTTGTCTATCTTAGGATCGGATATTTTCGGACTTTTAAGGCAACTATAAAAGCTGAAAGGACGTAGTTAATAACTCTCTTGAGTCCTTCACTAACTCTTTCCTTTGAGATGTTCACCATAAACTCTTTTAAAAGACAAGATGGTTGAATTTTAATGTAAGAGTTTTGTGGCTAGAACGCATTATTATAGGTTCTAGCTATCATTTATTATTTTCTTTGCTTTTATATGATTCAATCCTAGCTATTAGGGAAGAATAGCTATAAAGATAGCTAAGACCGTTGAATTGTAAAAAAGATATCAATCAGTCCAACGACCGATCTAACACTATAATGAGCCTTTTCTTCACTCCTAGCTGGGATTGAAGAATATAAAACAAAGAAAATTATGAATGATAGCTAGAACGTAAAATAATAACTTCTAGCCACATACCTATTTAAAATTCAGGTATACTATCTCTTTGAAAAAGGTTAGGATAAAACTTTCAGAGTTTAAATGACATAGCTAGTAACTACTTCATTTCAGCTGTTGTAGTTACCAAAACAGGCCGATAAGGAACAGTCATAGGACTAGCAATCTTATAGCTTTTTAGTTGTTGTTTTTTAGAGCAATCCGACAATAAGAACATGTGATATCTATGACATTTTAGATTTACGCCAAGTGTCCTATTTGTTGGAAATCAAAATGGGTCCCTCCATGTAAGGCGTATGACAGTTCTTGGCTAAATAACGTGTATTCCTTAAATGTGTCACAATGGATAATCCTTTTTTTAGTCTAAGCGGAAAGAGATAGACACGCCATGTGGCCATACCATCTATTGTATTCATTCCTGATATGGAAAATGATCCTTCTGGACGATAATAATGTATAGCAAATTAGTGTTACTTTGAACCTATTTTTTTTAATGAGCCCCAAAAAGATTATTTTAATACACGCATAAAAAATCTTTCAAAACCCTCTAGCTACGTTTTTTGCAATGATTATTATGACCAGGAAAATGTATAGAAAAATAAGCAGAAAATGACTCAAATTAAGAGTATTCGTTCCCTAATTAGGATGCTTCATGAAGAAAAATCAAATTTAATTAGTGTTATTTAACTTACATGAACAGTAACAGACTAAGCTTTTGAACAATAATTATAATTACACATAGGAAAGGTCAACCCATGAGCTGAGACGACCTAGGTATTAACATAGATTGCACTTACCATGGTAGCTTTAAATCTTCATTGTCTATTACACCATCACCTATATTATATATAATTTTGAAAAACTAACAATTTAAGTTTTATAAATTGCATTCATTATAAATATTTTATTTTTATTTTTCTTAAAAAAAATAAAAATAAAATATAAAAGTTTCATTTTTTCAACATTTTATTGATTTTCAAATGAAAATGCGTGCATGAAGAACTATTGTTTTTGACGTTTGATGGTTATTTTCTTGTTTAAAGGAATAAAGTGCAAAATAAAAAATATTTGGCGATATCAAATTCCCAACTTTTGTCATTACGGTCACCCTAATGTTTATACTAGGGGCTCTCTCTGGGGATCCTGTTTCACTGGGATTTAACGAGGAATAACTTCTACAGTAAACCCTGCATTTACTGATTTCATAATAGAAGTTTCCTAGCAACTTTGAATAAAGTTTTCCCAAAATTTAGTCTGGATTTCTTATACAAATTATCGTCAATTTCTATGAAGAAATTATTTATTCTTATTTACTTTTTGGGTGTATATTAAAATTGCATTTAAAATAACTAAAATTAATTTTCCCAATGAAACATTAAAAAATTGATAATTGTTTTTTAAAAGACCATGTCGGTGACAAATTAAGTATTATACATTATATCGAGGTTTTAAACTAGAGCGTTTATAATTGGGTATTTTACCTCATCCCACAAATTTGAGTACAAAGTCTATTATTCACATTAATCCCTTTTGCTCAAAACTGTTCTTATGTTGATGCACCAGTTTTGTATTCTTCACCTAATTAATCCATTATTACAAGTTTTATTTTGGAAAAGTAGGTATTTTCATACAATTATGAAAGTATCTTTGTTTTGTATTTTCAAATTCCTTGAGTAAGTCATTAATTTGACAAATGCCATTTGTGACCTCTCAACTTAAAGATCAGCTATAATTATTTTACTCTAAGTTGAGTGAAAAATAACATTTGTATTCTTTAAACAAATATCTTCAATTCCCATGAACAAAATATGCTTTGGGTCTGTCGCAAATTATTTATAAAATCAGTTAAAATGGATCGTTTCCATAAAATAATGCGAAATCGACTGATTTCATCAATGTGAAAGGAAGATATTGGGCCTAATTTAAATCACTTAAATCGAATAAAAGCTCAAAACCATATCTACAGTTCTTGGATATCTTACCTCATTCCACAAATTTGTAAAGGAAGCATAGAATTGACTCAACGTTGTCTATAAAATATTGGGTTATAGGTACATGTTTGGGAACAATTTGGGATTTTGTCCAAAGATGTTATATAATTGTACAAGTTGCAACCAAAAAATAGGATGAATAATTTTAAATAAAGGATTGACGAAAGTTTGGATGAGGGTAATGCAATAATTAAATATTCCACAGATGATTTACATATTAATGGTCTAATTACTGACTATTTGGATACAAATTACAGAGCTATAGGTATTCTGTGGCAAATTATAATGTTCATATGCGCACAGCTATATTACTTTTAAATTAATTAGAAAATAGGAACATTAACAGGTCCCTCTTTGACCAAAATGACGCCTGTGGCAAGCATTCTGGAGATCTTGGTCATAATTATTACGGCAGTCAGAAACCCTCCACAGCAATAAGACTAATGTCTGGGCCAACTTTCAATAAATTAAATTCATAAATGAAGCTGGAAAAATGACTGCCAGATAGCCAAGTCTATTGTACTTACGTGAAGATCATTCAGAAGGTCATCAGGGGCCTCAAGTCCAATGCCTGCTAACAATTAAACAAGGAGGGATTTTATCATTCAGGCTCAGAAGGTCATCAGTGACCTCAAGTCCGAAGGCGAAAATACCCTCAAACAATGAGGGACTTTAACATCCAGGCTCTGAAGGACAATATCTGTAGGTATGAGCACTCTATTCGAGACATCCAAGATCAAAGATGTGTGTGCCAAAGTCAGGGATTGGGAAGGAGAGCACTCTTCGGTTGATTGTTAAAAATGAACCATTTTTTAAAATGGCAGGCTTTGCTCTTAACAATAGTCTAATTGAAATTCAATCACGTCAATAATAAGAGAGATAAAAGTCTCGAAAGCAAAATTGGAATTATGGAAGACCTTGTAAATGAAGAATTATTCAAGAGTTGGGAATAATTACTGTGCCATCCAAAAAGTTTTGGAACATAACTTTATTTGAGTTTTAAGAGATTTTGGTTAATTTTATGCAAAAGATGTGTTTAAAAAACAGCTGATTGTTTACCTTTCGAACATCTTATTTACCAAGTCTTTAGGATAAATATTAACGAAAATAGGCAAGAAGTGGCTCATTTAGATCGTTCTAGATTTTGCATTTCTGATATTGTAAAGACCCTTAATTTCTGAAAACCCACTGTTTCGAGGGTAAGGGTTAAAGTCAACAATGGTGAAGACCTCACTGATCATCATAGAAGCGGAAGGCTGATAAAATTAAAGCCTGTAACGGCAAAAAAGAAGAAGCTTTTTTGAAAAATTCGAATATGACGATGATGGACTCGGAGAACAAGCGGCCAGTGAGCCGTTTAACAGTGTCCAATGCCGTAAAAAAAGCTGGTGGCAAGTATCTCCGACATATTAAACGATCATTGTTTACTCACAAAAAATAACAATTACAATTTGAATGGAGCAAATACTTTAAAATCACCTGAGGTATCACATAAACTAAATTGTGTTCTTCTCGGACGAGAATACATTTACAGTGGATCCTTTGTACAACAGGCAAGACGATTGGGTTGTATGTTCTTGAAAAGTCAACTGTAACCTTCGTGAACTGTCCACCGCCGAACATCTGTCCTCAGTAATGATGTTCGGCATTGTTTCATCTGAAAGTAACAAAATGAAGGCAATTTGGTTTGCTGTTGGATAATGATTGACTAGCAAGGATTACTTGATGATTTTGCAAACAAAAGTGCTTCCTATTTTCGCAAGATCACAAAGCAATCAAAGAAAGCCAAATTATTGTTTTCAACAGGACGGGGCTCCTGCACATTCGGCAAAAATTGTGCAGAATTGCATGGACAAAACAAAAAAAAATATGACGGAAGAATTTCTGGCCACCGTATAGCCCCAACATGAGTCCCCTTGACTATAGCATATGGTGGCAAATTGAGAAATGAATGCCTATAGACAACGTGACAGCATTATTGAGTCTTTAAAACAATGGGTTGTTACAAAGTGGCGGTCAATGTCGAAGCACCACGCTGTCAATGTGGGTAAAGCGTTCCAGAGTAGCATGGAGCGTGTGATTGAGGCCGAATGTGCTCAAAATTATAAATAATGTTACCTTAATAAAAACTGACTTTGGACCTCTTTTGAACTATCTTTTGTTAAGTAGTGAACAACTCTTAATACTTATTTTGATTTAATAATAATAATGAAAAAAAACCTAGTTAATAAGACTTTTCCCTTTTCCATGGTGGTAATTTAAGTTCAATCAGATCACCAATAAGATAACTGAAAGTCTCTAAAGCTAAATTTCCTATTCTTAACTTTCGTTCAAAATGTTTTTTGCGTTAAATCAAGACATTGATATGCATGGGTAATCCATCCAACTACTGACTGCAAATATTTGTACATACATAACTAAATATTCTACGCACTACATACTACAAAAAATCCAAGGAAAAAAACCCTCGAGAGACTTCAAATGCAATCGATAACACGTATGTATGTAGTAATTTTTTAAAGCAGATTTATTTAAGGGGGAAAAACATAGCCGTGCATAAATTTACAGCAACTTTATTATTTTATATTGCATATTGAAAGATTTCAGAGGAACTCAGTTATAGGGCCTTGGGGGCAAATATATTCAATCTATACATTTTGTATTGTGTATTTATAGGTACAAGCAAAATCCAATCTGCTGATTGAATGTTATGCGGATAATATGTACCATCAGTATCCCATACAGGGGGGGGGGGTTGCTAGGTTCCATCATTTGGGCCTTAGTCACAGATGGAGCATGAAAAAAATGATTTGAGATGTAACTTCAACAGTTTATTTTTGCAATATTTAAAATGATTCGTTATCTCTCAAAGTTTTAAATATTATCTCATAACAGCTAGAAACAGGAAAAGTAATAGAAGCATATATAAATGTGCGAACCTTTGAGCAATTTTATTTCTCTTTTAAAATCATGAGCGCGCTTCCCCTCAAGAATTTTGACCACACAAAGTAGACCAGTGGTTCAGGTCTGGGGAGGAGGGGGTCAGTGAGAGAAGATTACAAAGTCGTAGCATACATACTTAATCAAGAACGGGTATCTTTGGACTTGTTGGCAGGCGCATAGTCCATCTGCCACACTCAGGGTATGTCAGCGGCCACTTTATCGCACCAAGAGATCCCCACACTCTTAAAAACTTACATGTACACTTCGTTGTTGACTATCAAACCCCCTTCGAAGATGTGAGGTGGCATAATGTCGGACTTACTTGAAACCAACCACACAAAAGACTATTATTGTGGGCCCCGAAACTTTTTTTTCATCGCCTTGTCCACGTTCCCGTTATTCTTTGTAATCCAGCGATGGGTTTCGCTCGTTAAACATTCTGTCACTTTTAGACATGATAGAAGGATCCTATCACTATTGGGAGTCGTAAACAACTAGTAAATAATCTGCTGCAAGAAAGGAAACACTATTTGCATCGAATCAAAATTGAATTAGGACCTCTTTTCGAGGCTGAGAATCGTATTGTCCCATCCTGTTGAGGAGAATAGAAACAAAGAATGAATCTACAAGAAAAGATACCGAAGGGAAAAGAAAAGAAGGTGAAACAGAAGGGTAAATATTAGAAAGAACGAAGGGAATTAAGTTTTTTAATTTGGTAAAAAACCACCTTTTTATGACCTCGGAGGACATATCCCACTCGTATAAAGCAAGGCCATCAGCAGAGGATTTACTCTGATGTCAATCATCAATTCTACTCGGAGTACTCCAACAGGGACTTAAACTTACAACTTTCCAACAAACCTCCAGTGTTACTGTCCGTCATTCATAGCCAGATACCCTCCTGGTTACTTTATATTTAATCATAGATGTTATCTTCTCCAAAAATAAAGAATGATATTAAAAAAGGTCTAGAAAATTTCAAAAAAAAACCCTCTTAAAATTGTCAACTACAAAAAAAAAAAATATATATGATCTTATTTTATGCAACTCTAAATGTAAACTTCAACGACAAATCCTAGGTAAGAAGGAGTAATTTTACATATTCTCCATCAGACCAACTAAAGGAACGCTTAAAACAATGATACTTCTTGTTGTTGTTGTTTTGTTGCGCCAAAGGATCACTAATTTGGCGACCTTCCCAGTTTTGGTTCTCTGTACAATATTCATTGCAAGGAAAGAAGGACCTGAGCTCCCCCCTCCCCCTGTCACTCGGCCACATGTTGGAACATGGTTGATAATATGAAGAAAGAAATATATCGAGACGACCATGGATTTCTATATACAATTCGGATGTAGTAGATTAAAATCTACAGTCTGCAGCAATGAATATCAATGCTCCTTGTAAGGACTGTGGAAAATTGTTTAAAGCAGTTATTCATGCTTTATCTGACTGTCCTTCACTACATACACTGACAAAATTCATATTGCTTAACATATAAGCAGGAATAAGTGATCAATTCGTGACTGTTATTCTTCTATTCCGGCTCTCTTCAAATATGCCGAATGTTCCTACAAAAACTCGTGCCATAGAGTTGGCTCTCTCGAGCTGTAGAAGTAGGATATCAGAGAAGCTGACAGAAGGCGTCCCTATCCAAAATGAATAATTTAGAGCTATTTTTATTTCAACTGCTGCAAGATACTCTGTCTTTCCCATTAAAATTCCGGATTCTTCTAATCTAACGTGGAAGTACACGGGGGATTTGAATCGCTACTACCCATATGGTTCGAAAGACAATATGAAGTTTCTTCACCGTCTAATACACATCCACAGACGTTTTAAAAAACTTAGTGCATCCAATGCTTAATTGTTGTCTTTTTGTCTCCCTACTAGGTTTTTTTTAGTTATATGATTTTTATAATTTTTATTCATTTGTTTTCTACCTGATCATTTTACTAATTTTATTGAAGATTTTTATGAAATGTGATAAACTACTACAGAGTACTTTAATTATCGTTTGACTTAGTTTAGGGTTTTAATTGTAAATTGTTTATTTATATATGTAACTTATCTAAACGAATAATGTCTTTATATATCAAAAAAAGAAAAGAATGTCAACTACAGTAAAGTGAAGGAATAAAAATACAGTAACACCTCGAGATACGAATGGTTCAACATACTTTAAAAAAAATAAATTAAGATACGATCGTTTCAATAGTTTGGGATGGAACGAGAGATTTTAATTTTTTTCAAAGTGATTTCTTTTCCACTAAATTGCTTCTAATTACGAACTCTGGCCTAGGAAAGAATTCAACTCGAATGTCAAGGTATGACTGTGTATGATTGTATCTTTAGGTATAAGTATACATTATAATTTCAACAACGTTGTCAGCTGAAGGAAATAAGTTGACTCGTTCACTTTTTATTATGCCATCAGAGTCAATTAGAGTTGAATATCATGTAGTTGGAATTCCTTTCTTATTTAAACAAACGTGACGTCATGGTATACCCCTTTTGTCAGCTGATACTGTTGCTCAATATCTGTGTACTTCTTATTCCATAGTTGAAATCTATAGAAGCTGTTTTTTTTTTAGTGAAAGTTGGATAAATAATTACTCTTAATGGCCTGGTCCCTTATCCCCTAATTTCAACTTGTGAGGTCCTTATCAAAGTCTTTTAAGAGAAGGCTTCTTGTAATGTGTGGTGCGTATCAACCCTTTTTGACTTAAGTATTACATGTACTTAAGTATATTAAAGAACAAAACCCTTTAATAGCTTTTAATCTTCCTTGTGTGTGTATATGTATTATGACTTTATCATCATATCAGCATCATGTATCGTCACAATAACAACAACAGCTCACCTTGGAAATGTACGAGAACATATTTTATGCAGGACGTGAATATGGGTCTCAAGACTCTGTGGCCAGAGGAGTCGGACTCTGACTGGGACCACTACGTGACATTTATACAAACTATACAATGTGCATTAGTTTGTAAATTATATGAGACACAAATGATTTATTGACTAGATCTTGGGAAAAATGTTTTATGTCTTGTGTGTGTGATAAATGAAGAAGTACAAATCTTTATCCATGTACATTTTACATGATTGACTTCTACGTAAAGAACACTCTGATGGAGTTTGTGGACATTTGTAGTCATGGCACACAATAAGGACTGATAGGAGGAAGCACATCTTATTTTTTTTAGAGAGAGATTTACATCGTTTATTATGCTTCATTATTTTATTTTTGGACCTATGAACAATTTTGAAGAAAAAATTCAGAGGAGGAGAAAATTCTAATTTATTCTTTTATTTCATAGAATTATACTTTGTTTAATAGACAAATTTGTGTCAATCATAGGCTTTTAATTAAGACTACTGGGATTAGTGCCTAGAACCTTTATTAATTTTAAGATACTTATATTAGTACGATTATGGGTTTCAGAGAACAATTTGCTGCACTCCCAAAGTCCTAATAAGAATAATTTATCCATATACTTTGAGGATAATTCGTCGAAGAATACAAATGTAATTTGCATTAAATTTAGAGAAAAATAATTCTAACTTGGTTTTGTGTCGACGGGCTGCATTTGTAAACGTAACTTATTAATATCATTGAAACTGCGTGCCATTTGCCTCATGTGGGAATAAAAATTCAGTGTGATACATTTCACAGACATATTTGAGCCAATTAGAGGCACTGTATTCAAATAAAAGGGATGAGTTAAGATAATAAAGAATTTTAGCTATAGTCTTATGGCATTTCAAAGACAAAAATCCATCCATTCTCATTTTTTTATTGTGGCGATCTATTTTGGCTACTTTAAGTACAATTTGAGGGGTCCTCTAAAACGTTAATTAGAATAAATTATTGATAAAAAAATGACAATAATTATTTTTCTATGTATATATCAGTCTTGATACTCGGTCCGAGACTAGTACTGGTAGTTTCATAAATACGCGGACTAATTTTTTAACGCTTATCTCGAGGTTCCGTTGCAGTACATGTAACTTGGTAAATCTTTTGGCTTTGTTTTTGTTTTTCTTACTCGCATCAAACAAAGTCGTTTACGATGAATGACGTGGCCAAACGTCATATTGTTGCCAATCTCCTCCACGCCGGTAGGTATGTCAATGAGAGAATCAGGGGCACTGGACTATCCAGGACTACTGTATTTAATGTCCAGAAGCTTGTCAAGGAGGGAAAAGATCTGAAAGACCTGCCCATACCTCTGGAATGACTCAGGATTGGCTCGCTGCCAACATGACATTTTGGAACAAAAACATTTGACCACCTCAATCATCTGATTTGAATCCCCTTGACTACAGTGGATGGTGGTAAATTGAGAAGAAGGCCGATGCTATGCTCCACCCGAATTTGGACTCATTGAAGGCCAGCGTCAATGAGCAATGGGCAGCCATGGAAGACCATTACATCATCAATGTGTGCAAGGCCTTCCGGGGGCTCTAGGAGCGTGTCATAGCAGCTGATGGCGGTTATATTCAGTAATTACATTAAATTTTATACCAGAATAAATTCTTTATTATATAATTCTCAAAAAAAATACGTCATACGAATTTTATTACACATTTAATTATTTGCTACAAATAGTCAACGTATTTATACAACTAATTTTTTCTCGACCGATTTGTCTATGTTAGTAGAGACTACGCTTTCAGACCGTGTACAAAATTTTTTTCAGTCTGAATGTATGGACCGATTTTATACAACTTTTATGTATCGGGCCATTTTACTCATCTCTAATATGCTAATTTTGAGAGGTTAAGAGCCATTTTTAAACAATGTTCCGGAAAGCAAAATTGTAAGACATCTAATTAGCTGTCGATTTAAAAAAAAAAATATTGTCCTAGTTGCCACCATGAGTACACAGTACGACGAGAAGATTGACATTGCATCGCTCTTCCGCTCAGGATTGATCAAGAATGCCATCTAGGAGCAGACTGGGGCCTACAAGAAGACGATTTGCAATGACTCCATGCGGTTGAAGGTTGGAGAGGTCATCAGACACTCTTGAGGAGCAGGCAGGAAACCCTTCGTGTCTGTCAACCGCCTCAAGTCGGCATTAAAAAAAAGCAAAAACCAATTCTTCAATTACTCACTTGGCCAGGAAGATGAACAAGTCCCAATCAATGGTGTCCACGGCTCCGAAAAAGGAGGAGGAAAGTGTCTACCACATATTCCACAGCCTCTGTTGACAGACCACTTTGTGTGTTAAAATAGGTAAATAGTAACGGTGGGCCCTGTATTTGCATTTTACGAAATATATAAGAGTATTAAAGTTTACTTTTAATAATTTAAATTATATTTTACATAATTTAAAAAAAAAAGGTATACAAGCTTAAAAAAATGTAAAAATATAAGCATTTTAATCTCTAGCTACATTAAGGAAAAAAATTATATTTTATAATGTAAGTTATAAGTGATTCCTGTTTTCTCTGCTTGGAGTCACCCGTGTGATAACTTTTCCCAGTCTATACTTTTTTTTTTGATCAATCCACTCCAAATTTCTTTAAATAACGCAATTAGTTTGATTCAAAGCTATAAACAAAGTGGTGGAACAATTACTGCATGATCATTTTTTTCCAATTTTGTTTGCTACAATAATTTTTCTTTCAATTAGGGCACTGGGAATCTCACAAATACTACCCAAATACTAAAGACACAACGTCTATGAATTCACCCTTTTAATCGAATTATCAAATGGATAATAGCTTGGGGAAAATAATACATAATAATAAAAAAATCTATAGATTACCAACTAGAAAAAACTATCTATGGTGCAAATGTCATTTTCAACACTTTTGGCATAATACCTTTGTCTTTCCTATTCACCTGATCTTCAATTTGGCCGAGGGATGAATAAACACAAATCCGACTCGGGTTCTATCAAGGGCATATAGAGAAATATTACTACGATGTAGATCCTGAATTATACTCAAAGGCCAACGGAGACTTACATTTATAATCAGTGATGCCAATCGTGTTTTTTTTTTTGTTTTTTTTTGCGGTTTGCAACCTAAAGAGTGAATTTTCTTATTCTAAGATGTTATTATTCTTATTTAATTCCTGAGGAGTCAACGTCCTTCTCTATTACATACAAGCTGTCATAGATGTATATGAAACCGGATCGAACATTTGAGAGTGTTCCTAAAAGATCTTGAGTAATTGTTACGGAGTTACAATTGTAAGTCCTTTATTGGACTTAGAGTAGAATTGACGATCAAAGTATGAGTAGTTATTGCCTATGTTATTGTTTAGTTCTTTCAGCACCATTGCAATAGCTGTTTGTAGCTGATCTAATAAAAAGTCTAATCTGTTCTCCTGCAAAACATTTTTCATATCTTCAGGGTTATCATGTTGATTGTCTATTGTTTTTGTTTTTTTAACATGTCGAAAATTCTACCAATTAGCATCAGAGCTTATAACTCCCTAACCAATCATCTATGTTAATCTTCATTGTCTGTGAATTCACTCACTTTATACTTAATTGCTCCTTCCGCCACGGTGAAAATATAGTTATTATAACTTTGAAAAATAAAAAATACCCTGTTCTGGCTACAAAAAGTAGCCCACTCCTCTAAGTTGATATTTTCTACAACTATTATAAAGATACCGAGTGGCCCATTGAAATCCGAACGCTTATTAATTCAATATTTGATGAACATAAAACAATTTAAATTAATTGATATTTCGATATATTAACGTATACACAATTAGTTACAAAACGAAAAAAACTTTAGCTCTCTGGCTTACGTACAAGCTGAGAAATGACACTCAAAACGTGATATACTCATTTCCATTTCGGCACTCCTCCAAGCAATTGGGCGTCTCCAGGGCCACCTTCTACGCCGTCAGTAAGTCCGAAACGAGAGAGAAAAAGAAGCAATCTCTCTCTCTCCAAAAAAAAACCAAAAACAAAAAAAAACAGCCCAGACTAATCCTCTCGAGTCCATGATGGCCGATGCTACAGATCTTGGGGTTTCACACCAGACTGTACCTGACACCAGCTTATGTACAAGTCGAGAAAATGACACTTGAACGTAATTGTCGAATTTCCATGTGCACACTCCATGCAGTTGGGTATATCCAGGACTCCCCTCTACGCCGTCAGCATGTCGGTCAAACTGGACACGACTGAGTTAAAGAAGATGTAATGTATTTCGTATTTCCTTCCCCCTTGTTCTTCTTATCGTCTTGTATTTTCTTTTATTGTGTATTAAAATACTGTATTTTACGTAGTATAAATAGTCGTGTATTTTGTATATTAATTAGAGTAGGGTTTTGTATTATAAAGAATACAGATGTTCCTTTAATAAGTATTGTCTTTATTTCCTCCAAACCATTCCTTCTTCTCATTTCTCTCGGTCGTCCTGGGTCTCTCCACCTATAAATAGTTTGTGTCTCCTCTCCCTCGTCAAGACACAACAGAAAACAGCTTCAGGCCAATCCTCTTAAGTCCATGAGGATCCATGCAAAGTGTGTGGAAAGATTGTTGTGAGGGTGGATAGGCCCCTTTTGACTCCATCAATGGAGAAAAAAAAAACCTTCTCCTCCGTTGAGTCCTTTTTACATCTTCTTTCACAATTTCGGCCTCGTACAACACCGATACCACCCGACTACACCATTTAGGTGCATGTAAAGGGAAAACTTGCAATGTTTGTCATCCAAACACAGATGCCCTCAAAGCTACTGTTAGCCAGCACTGGTACACTATGACAGAGGACTACATCTGCAGCGGGTGTCAGGCCTTCCACCATTGCCTGAAAACCATCATTGCCGCTAAGGGCGGCTACATTCATGTTTAAGAGAGCTCTTATGATATTACTTTTGTTGAAATTCTATTGTTAATTAATGAATTATATCTAGTTAAAGCTTAAAATGGTTCAGATTTTAATGGATCACTCGGACATTCAATAAAATGCAGATCAAAAAGATGCATTTAAGGAAGTCTGTGAATCATAAAATGTCTTATAATATTCGAACCCCCTCAATTATACATACATACATAATACTTAATTCATGTAGATAGTGCCTATGTAAATATATAGGAACAACATTCAAGCAGTAACCATCATCCGTTGATTAAATTATTTTCTTCTTATCTTGTAGAGTTATTTATGTTCTCAGATTTACACATGTGTGAAAATGAAACACCTTCTCCTCTCTCCACTTGTTGTTGATTACCTTGAGACTACCTCTTAAGCCTTAACCAAGCACCAAAAATATAATAATAATATATAAGTACTAGTTTTGAGACTGGGTTCAAGATTGGGGGGTTTTTCTGTTCGGTATAAAGGGATTTTAATAGAGGGATTTGTATCAATAGTTTGGAGCTAGACTGCAATCTCAGACCGTAGACCGGAATTTAAACTGACTTCTTTCGGTCTCAATCTCAATATTTATGAGTGGAATAAATGTAATTTATGCAACACATATATCTTCGACAGTTGACAACTAAATATAGCATACACATACATTTGTGTGGGGGAAGTAATTGAATGAGTTCAATTATTCATTTATATTTTTTGTCTAGACCCAGTTGGACATAATACTAAACAAGATGTTACATTAACTTTATCAATGAGCCTTTCCTCCAAAAAGAAACATAAGAAAAAAACGGCCCAAAATAAGTTGGTAGACTATTCTTTCCAACTCTAGAAATTTATTCAACTGCCAGTATTATCCGGCAATACCCGGAGTAATACGGCGCCACTGAGAAAAATAATTTGTTTTAAAAATTTGCACACTTTCAATATTAAACTTTTAAATATAGTGTATTAATTAAGGTTAGAATTTTAACAAAATATAATTCTTTCATTAATGTAGCCACCCTTTGCAACAACGATGGCTCCAAGGTGGTGGCAGAAGGTCTCGCACTACCTGAAAAGGCAGTCCTCTGGCATAGCTTTCTAGTCTTGGTTGAAATTGACTTTGACGGCCTCAGTGTTTGAATGACGGACACTGCATGTATTTCCTACGACTCATTCAAAAGAGTCTTGTAACAGATGTCTTGGTTTCTTTCCTTCCCGGTGTGAATAGTGGCCTCTCCACACTCACAAGGGTCTTTCCACCTATTTTTTTATATCTCTATTGACTGTTTGGTATGAAACCCCAAAATCTCTTGCATGGTCCTTCATGGACTTAAGGGGATTGGCCTGAGCTGTTTTCTTTAACTCAACCGTGTCCAGTTTGACCTTTTTGACATAGCCCTTCTTCAACTCCAACGTTTCTGGCTTTCTGACGGCGTAGATGGTAGCCTGGATACACTCAACTGCTTCGTGTGCACAGATGGAAATTCGACAATTACGTTCAAATGTAGTTTTGTCGACTTGTACATAGGATTGAGAGCTAAAGTCTCTTTTACTAATTGTCTATGCTTAATATATCACAATATTAATAAATTTCAATCACTCAAACTTCATTAATTATTGAATTAGCAAGTGTTTGGATTTCAATGGAACACTCGGTAGATATATAGTATGAAAATTGAGCTCTGAAATAATAAAACAACTATGCCGATAATAAAAAAACAAAAATAATTATTGTATCAAATCTTTTCTTTTTTTCATTACGGAATTAACTTTGTGTTCTATACCACATGATGCATCCACTTGAATATTTATTTTATATAGTTGTATACCTATATATAAATAAAGTGATATGCTATAAATAGGGATAAATTAATCTCATTCCACATATTATTCTGTAGAATAAATTGAGGTTGATTCATGCCCTACAGGCTTAATAGCTACATATATACCTAGGTATTTAGATATTTTTGTAGTATGGCGGTTGAATTAACTCTATACTAGTGTTGAGATTCGGTTTGAAACCGATTTTTTTTTTTTTCAATTCTGTCTTTAAAAAAATTGTTCTAACCCAATTTGAACGGATATTTTTTTTTCACAGCGCAATCCCATTTCACAAACCGACTTATAATCGTTTTCAAATCGTGGACCGATTTTTTCATTCGAATTTATTTATTACAGATTTTTTTATTTAAGTTTATATGACGTTATTTTAACGATATTTGCATACATTTTATTTGAAAAATACGTCGTTTAGTTGGCTTGATCGTTTTGAGTCTTCTGTCTAGATATATCCTTTCATATTGAGTTAATAATCAGTAGATTCGGTCATAAGTCAATCTTCTATATACACTATAAGGGCTATAAAATTAATGCTGAGACTTGGGGGCAAAAGCATTTTTTTCCCTGTTTGGTCTATGACCAATATTTATGTCCATACTGCGATTTCGGACCATAAATTAAAATTTTATTGTTTTCAAAAAATTCTGGACCATTTTTCGTTTTAATAATTAAACTGATTTTTTTTTTGGGTATTAATCTATGGACTAATTTTCTTCACTATCCTGATTGAAGAGTTGTACAGATATTCGTTATGCAACAGATTTAGCTTCGTAGTACGTTCGTAGCTCGATGCTCACCATTTTGAAACACAATTGACTTGTTCACCGACAATTTATCTATAGAATCAGTCTATAACGAATTTTAGTTGAAACGTATCTAAGGAGATTTTTTCAATAGACAGATTCCGACTATATACGTATTTTTTAGTTGATCTACTCTGAACTTACTTAAAGGAACGAATAAATTGGGTCCATCAAAAGTTATAACGATCTCAGACCAAAAACCAACTCAATACATATTTGTTGTGATGTGTCAGTACTTATTTATTCTATCCAGTTCAGTCTGAGTCCTTGGCAACTATCCATAAGACCCTCCATCCTTTGGACTGTCAGAATTGAAACTGTATTAAATCATTGTGGAAGTCTTTGAACTTTTCTTGGATTAAAAGGGTATTTCCCATTATGTATTTTTCGGCGATAAACATTGAAAACAGATTCTTGAAGGATACGGTTGCTTTTCTGAGAGGATTGTCATGGGTCCGTTGGCACTATTAAAAACAATAAAAAATGTCGACACAATTGGAAAGGAATGGGATTGTCTTGGGACACGATATGGAACGTGGTTCTGCCTCTACTAGGTACCAACAAACCCGTCAACTTTAATGATACGATCAAAAGTAGGGAAATGTTCCTCAAAGAATATAATATTACCTCCGTTGGTCAATTTCAGGTCCAGCGGGAATTTGAAATTAAAAATAATATGTTGCAGTTGAGAGGCAGTAGATTATTCTTTGCACAAAATGTGACGTGACAAAACAAGGTACATGACTTTAGAAATCTTTCAAAGTAAGAAGATCCATGTAGGCTTTATGAAGATACATGATCAATAGGGTCCAACACAAATCTTAGAGAGAAGACTGATGTGACTTGGACTCAATATGAAGTTGGCATAGCTGGACCCTTGAATAATTATGAGAAATCCGTTCAGTGACTCACAGCAAAAATGGTTGCAGTATAGAATTGCCACATTGGTGAAAATAGGGGGTGGGTACATCTTTCCGTCTTCTCTTTTACTGCCCAAAAATACTTCCCCTTATTCAAATGGCGGAGAGTATGATTATTGGAACTTAAACGTGGTCCTGAGCCCCTCTGACTGGCTAATTGCAATATCCCCCAAGCAATACAGGGCTTTTAAAATTGAGTTCCCCATCGCAAAAGTCCAGGGAGTTCTGGAGCAGTGGAGGTTAATGAAATAAATATTCCATCGTGTCCCAGCAGATAGACGTACTTAAGGATTCAGGGTTCCCCTCGAAAAACAAGATGTCCTCCTGACTTGTAAACTGATAATTGGCGTATCTGAAGCTGTTATCACAAGTCTTTTTACATTATGATTTATGCATTATTATTGTCAGTGTGTGTGTACGCTTCAGATGCTCGTTCTCTCCCCCAATTTTTTTTATCGACCGACATGCTTCTTCTCTTTTTTCGTTTTTTCTTAATATGTACATATATGTCGTAAAAATATTGTGAATGTATGTAAATGAGTACGTTTCAAAATATATTTGTTGTTGATGTACATGAAACAACCGTAATAAATTAACAAAAAAAATGACCGTATTTTATACGCAGGACAGAACTGGACGGAACATGACTCCTAAGCAAGAACAGACTCAACACTACATTTTGTCTTGTCTTTTAGTTTCAAAAGAATAGACTGTCTGAATTTGTTATAATTTTAAATAATTAGATCCAGCTTTGGGGTTTAGCGGACTTTTGAAAAAATTTGTTAAAAAAAGGACTTGCTTACATAAAGCTTTAAAACAAAGTAGCAAAACATGCTTTTTAGCTTTGTCGAGGAACTTTTACTTCTTTTCCCAGAATTTATCTTTGTAATTCAGCTAAAATGGTGAATTCAAAGAGGTTGAAGAGTTAATTATGCTTTGATACTCAAGTACCATAACATCAACACTCCTAGCAGATAAAACGAGTATTACTACGAACCCTACCTTGGGGAAAAAATTGATAGTAGGGTCTTTGTTTCGACACTTTGTCTCAAAGCTTTAACTTTATCAAAATTTCGGTCCGGACCGAAAAAAATCGGTCTTGAACCCAATCTCAACCCTAATGCATATGTGTAATTCTACATATGAAAACAAATTAAAGCACTATATTGCTCGGATGCAAGCTATAATACTGAATGATAGAGTGCATATTTTCTGCAGAGATCACCACCATGTGGTGGAGGTAACACACACTTTATCAATGTTCTAAAAACCAAGGTTGAATTGATTCTTGGGCTATTGTCTTTTTCTTCACTCACTCACTCAGATCTTTTGATGAGATTTCTCTTTCCCCATTCCCGCTTGTTCCTTAATGATGACATGAATAATATAATTATAGGTATAATGAACATTGAACACAGGGTCAAGCAGAATAATCAAGACCCCTTTGTGAAATGACCCCTGGTAAACGCTTCATGTAAGTATGTATTTTCATTTGTAGAATGAAAACGTACATAAATACCCTATTTCTTTTTAACCTTTCCATAAGAATCGATCACTAACATTGATCGCTATGAATATATTATATGTGGTTTTCAACATTAGACTTAGCTAGAACAATTTTCTTAAAATTGAGAATGGATTACATTTGAATTCATCTCTGACAAATTGTTTCTGTCAATTTATATCTAAAAATTAGTCTGTTAAATCTTCATCACAATGAAAAAAATATATATTTAAAGGTCATATTTGTACTAAATTAGGTTTAATTACTGAAAGAAAGCCTCAAAACGATTTTTAACATTCTTGGTATACTAAATTGTACTAGCAAATTGGAAAATAAAGCCCATCATTAATTCATGGAAATATTTACAGGGTGAGGATTTTAAATCCCCGATAGTTGAAAGATAATTTATATTACAATTTATTTCCCAAATTAATTAAGAAATTCGTAAATCTTTTGCACATACAAGGTTCAATTTATAAATGTAATGATCATTATTTTTTTCCTCTTTCCGGGTGCACGCTCCAGGATGCAAATAACTCGCAAGACAATATTGCTCAATAACTGAAATGAATGTTAACAGATTTGGTGTCGGGCTAGAATTTTGAGTTAGTGCAGTTGGTCTATTTCGAGAAAGGGTATGTGACATTCTAGTTCGCTGGATTTGAAGCCCTTGGAGTACTATGTGTAGTCCACCACTCAAACCAACCAGGTCCAGCTTCAACCACAGCCTCCAACCTGAACCTAGTAGAAAATTTGATAAAGAACTTTTTGTCCTAGTAGGCCACTGCTTCGAAAATAGAAGCCTTCAAGGAGTCAATAGTGGTATGTACACCTTTATTGGACGCTGAATCCAAGACAGCCCACACATTTAGGGGTTAGGTACGGCAAATTAGAAGGCCACATGCCCCTTGTCCAACACATAAAGATATTAAAAATGTTGGGGTTTCCAATCTAAATCCGGTTCCAATTAAGTGATTTAGACAAATCGCACCAATTTAAAATTACATCATGATACCAAATCTGTAAAGATCAATTGAAGCTCTTTAGTATCATTGTCCATGGAGTTATTTTCAGCCTTGGGCTTGCGTTCTGAACAGAGACACACACAAATGGCTGTACGGTGTTAGTATTCGGAAGACATATGAAGGGTTTTGTAGTTCTTCTTATACAGATTTGTTAGTTGAATATCATAGGCACAGTTTCATAAACATATATCAGGGTTGCCAGGATATTGAGTTCTGAGCTTGATCCAGATTTAAAATCCTACGCTTTATATAAGTTAAATATACGATGCAAAAAAAAAATCAAGTATAAATAGAAATATATAGTTTTAATCATCATCATCAAAATTAAGTGCCACTCTCTCACCTCAACACACAAGCAAGCTCGGATGACTTTTTTGAAAATTGAAGGTGGATTTTATTTGTATTTTTATACGAATCATCGTCAATTTGTATCTACAAATTATTCTTATTAACTATTGGGATTTGCATCAGATTGCACTCTTAAATACATTCCAATAATTATAAATTTTATTTATAAGGGTTATTAGCAGGGATAATATGTATAATCCACTTTAATCAAATAAAGGTTTTAAAATATAATTAAAATCATTGTGTATCCTTAATTCATCTTAGTAATTTGAATATTAAGGCTATAATTGACTGAAATTTGTCTAAGCAATATTGGGTTGTAAAAAAATTAATTCATATATATTTGAATGTTTTCCTTTTTTTGCTGTTTTTTTTTTTTTTGCAAGATAGTCTTTATGTTGGCTCCCCAAATCTCTCAAGTATGCTTTTCTTTACAAAAATCCCCGACCTAAATGATGATGTAGGTAGTAGCTTTACTAGAAATGAAAATTGACGCTTCAATCTTTAATTATTTGTTTACAATACGAAGGAATAAGTATGGATAAATAACTATTAAGAGATTAGAAAAGGAAACACGGTTGTTGCGTGTCTTCTTTTTTTCTTTTTCGTTCATTCTTTACCAAACGATTGTTGTGATAACATCTCCCTCTTATAATTATTCTATAGTTTGCCGCTTAGATTTGTGAAATATCATTAGTCACATATCTAAAAAAAAAAAAAAAAAAAATAACTTCGTTAATAGTAATTTACACTTAGTTTATATTTAAAATATAGATAATTCTCATTTATAGAGTAGGAATATAGCATACAGTACAATAAAACCATAACAGAATAAGCAGCTGATATTTAAAAAGTCAGTAGAACAAAAGGTAGTGCCCCCGCCCTCTCCTCGTACCGACCCATGTACCCAGCCCTATTTCTGTATATATATGCGTAATAGAGTCTCGATGATAATCGACAGTCTGATTCTTGTTTATGTAAAACTTTGAGAAATGTTAATTAGTAAAATATTTGATCTTTACTGATTTTATGTATTATGTTAAAAGACTTGCAAATATTCATGAAGAAAGGAGAAGCAAGGTTTTTTTGAACGAAAAAAAAAAAAAAAGAAAAAGATAAACGAGATTGCAATTTACTTTAAATGTTTTTTTTTTTTTTTTTTTTCCCCGAATGATATTCCCATTATTATTTGCAGTCAAGGATATTGTATACAAGATCGATGGGTTTGATAAATACGAAGGAAAAATTATTTTTTCCTTATTATGTGTCAAAAAACTAATTCTAAATTACTCAATTGCTAATACAATAAACCGGCCAAAAACTCTCAGATTCATTGTTTATTTTACAAATAGAGTAGAATGTAGGCTGTAAGTAAAATATATTATTTAATATGTATAACAATTTAACGCCCTGTTAATGAATTGGGGTACTATACACTCTTTATTTGGCAATACAATTAAAATAGTTAGTATTATTCGATTTAGATAATTTCAAACGGTTTTTTGGCTGATTTTTAGTTCCTGGGCAATTAATAAGTGCTCACATGCCAGTCCAAACCTACGTTTTCCATTATTTTATCGATTCCATCGACGTTCATATTACCAGAACGGAATCGTTCGAACCACTGCTTTGTTGTTGCATTTGATAATATCTATTGTGTCGATAAACAGGAGAAATTTCTTTGGACACCTGATCCAACTTTTCACCTTGGTTGTAGTGATACTAACGAATGTATCCAATTATCTCTTTTATACTTCCATTTTGAAAGCTATCGCACACAGCTAGCTTCATCAAACACAAAACTGTCAATCAATTTTTTTAAGTGAACGCTTAATCTTACATCATATTTGAGCTTCTTTTAATGTAATTTATTAATTGTGTGAGATATAGCTGACTAAAGACATTTAGCGAAAAACGCTCAGAATTATTTATTTAACCTATTATATATAAAAATGTTTTTATGGCCTTGAATCTACGTTTTAAAGCTAATACTTTTGAGGATGCTCTTGAAACATTAAATCTAATTATATTCAAGGGTTTATTTATCTTTATGATACCTTCGTTAGGATTTATTTGTATATTTAGCCATTTTTCATGCAGGTGTAGTAAGTTTAATTAATTGTTTAACTTCTTAAAAGTCGGACCTTCGATTATCTATTTAATTTCTACGATTCTTCTTGTTTTTCAATATAATATTGTCGTTAATATTTTATACAAAAACAGTGTTTTTGTTTCTTACATCAAATATATGGGAGCGGGGATTCAATTGTCGCCTACTTTAAACCTTGATAACTTGAAGACGACATTATTAAATAAAAACCGGTTACCAAATAGGAAAGCTATTCTCGTCAGCTGACGATACATAGTTCAGTTAGCATCATGCCGTCATCATATGAGGAGATAAAGAGCTATAAGTGGAACGAGGAGCTTTCGATGTCCGCCGTAGTCATGGCATTGGTTATTAATGGAGGTGAAATCTCCCATTCAACGATTGCTTCAACCTTAGGAGTGAATTTAAGGAATGTTCAGCGTATCTGTAAGAAGCTAGAGGACACCTGGGATGTTGATGCCACCATAAAGAGGGCACCCAAGGAGGAGGGCGCCGACCAAAAGGTCAGGGACACCCACTTTGTCGACAAGGTGAAGAAGATGGGTGAGGATTACCCTACCAGGTCCATGAAGGCCGAAGACAGGCCCTGGGTGTGGCAACAGGACTCAGCACCCTGCCATGTGTCCAAAATCTCCATGCAGTGGTTAACCGAGGAGAGTTATGACGTCGTAACCAAGGATTTGTGGCCTCCTAACTCTCCCGACCTTAATCCTTTGGACTATTTTGTCTGGGGCTATGTCGAGAGACATACCAACAGGCATCCCCATAGCACCAAGCCCAGCTTGATGGACTCCATCAAGGAGGTATTCGGCAACATGGACACCGTTATTGATGCCAACGGTGATTATAACGAATGAATGGCTACTCTATACCTATATGCTTGCCATAGTTTTGATTTTCAATAAAAAAGTTAAAAAATGTATATTTTGTGTTGTTTTTTGTAAAAAAATATTTTGACAATTTGATCCCCGCTCCCTTTATATATGTGATATACATCAGGGATCACTATATACAATACACCATGTAGACACGTTGGATGCTATATGCATACCCCTGCAATATCTCATTAATACGACTAAATTATATATTTATCTCTTAGGTCAAAATTTGTTTATGGTATTTATCATAGAGCACTTTATAGTTCACTCGGTGATTTGCTGTCATATATTTACATATTTGGACCGACAGGACGACAAACTTTGCTTTATTTATATAGATAATACAACGAGCCTCGTCAAAACTGAAGGGTACTAATTTGATTCCCAAATTTCGTTGAAAGTACTGAGTAATTAATATATATGTTTGTCAAAAATATAAATTTAATGTTTTTAATATAAGAATAACAAATTTAGCTAGTTAAATCCCAAGGTCATGTTGTTAAGATTATTTTATAAGAGGGATTTATTTTTTATCAATGTGATTTATTATTTACGCGAGTAGGTTTTCCCAGCGTTTCCCTGGACTTAAAGAAATTAAAATTATTTCTGAAATCTTCTGCTTCATTTAAAATTATTCTTGCTGCATTTTGGTTTGCGTCCTTAGACTCTTTTTTAATAAGGAGTAAGAATATGTTTTTCTAGAGTTGTCCGCTACATTAAGAAATGAAAAAATATGTAATTACAATAATTAATAATAAACATGGGGGAACCCTCCTCATATAGTTCATAATACACATCGGCTCTGAGGTTGTACAGGTGAAATACTGGGCCAAAATACAGTTTAAACTCTATTGCCGTCACGTTTCGAGGCACCAAGGAACTCTCCTAATATGCAATAATACCCACCAACCCACAGGTTGTGTATATGGGATGCTGGTCACTGAGACTAGTTAAATTTTTCCGTCATCGGTTCCCTGAGCATCAAAGAACCTGTTTCATTTCTTAAATATGATCTTATCTTAATCTTTAACGTCAAGTTGTACAGTTAAAATACTATTTAAAGGCCCCAATTGCCTTGATGGTTAACAAATGTCCCCGGAACCGTTTCTGGAGCCTAAGAAGCTATATGGATAGTTTTTTCTAAAAACTATCCATTGCGTTGGGCATGATTTGACGACAAACACACACAGAAATATTCACAGTTAAAATAAAAAAATTAAATGTAATATCTGTTCAATCAATAAGAAAGTAAACTTACTAAATTTCCTCCAAAATTGAGTTTGGATTCCATTTGATTTCTGATACATAAAATATTAAGTTATTTTATTAACCTATTGCACTTTAAATAATCAAAATGATCAGTGTACATTCTCTACGAGTGTGATAAGATAGACCCTTTGGTACAAATGTGTGAACTAAAAATCAAATCAAATCTACGAGTCTATAAGGGATTTCAATGTGGAGGCCATCATCAGCACAGGTGATCAGTTTTTCTTGCAGATGCAATAAGAAACCCATTCCAACAAATTTGGAAGGTGCAATTGATAATGACGTTTTGGCAAATTTCTCCAATAATGGTCGTTAATCTGAGCTTTTAGGCATGAGTATTCAAAAAAAAAAAAAAATGTGAAAATGTGCCTGTTTGTACTTTGAATAAAAAAAAAATATATATATATTATTCTTTCCATGATTTTATTTCAAGATGGTTCTTATGTTGATGCTCCATATTTAGACTCTTCAAGTAATTATCTTTCATTAGTGCACAAAGGTTATGTTTTTTTTGTTTTTTTTTGGAAAGTTAGTTATTTCATGCCATTTTTAAAGTATTTTTTTGTTTGTATATTTTAAATACACGTGCTCCTTGAGAGGAGTAATTAATTTAAACACAAAAGCAAGTTAGAATGATTTTTTTTAATTGAGTGAGGATAACATTTATATTCTTCAGCGAATTATTGTCAATTTCTAGTAACAAATTATTCTTCATAATCCTTTGAATGTGTCGCACATGGCACTTAAATTAGCTGAAATTGACTGTCAGACTAAACAAATGATAAATTGGTTGATTTTGTTCATTTAAAAGGGGTCATATTGAGTCCTTTTAAATCTCTTAAATCAAAAAAAAGATTTTAAACTTTAGATAAAATGATTAAGTATCTACATTTATACATTAATTTTGTAGTACATTGCCTTTAATGGACTCAAAATTGTTTATTAAATATTGGGAAATATGTAACACGTGGTCTGCAAAGTCCCAGCCTACGATTTTTTTAATTTACTTCATTTTCAGTTAGTAGCAACCTTCAACAAACAGCTGCCAAACTATTTGTTTGGGAGTTATTGTGTTAAGTCTGACGCTACTTTTGTTATCGCCAAAACAATAGATGAAAAACAATTTCGTGTTTTAACTTTACTTTGCTTCTTGATAGGGAAACATAGCATTTAATCTAAGCAATGGCTTAAAAACATTTTTTTTTAAATCGGTAGCACTGTCTTCTATTATGACGCCGAGTTTGAGCGCAATTTTTAGACCAGTTTGCTTGCAACAGCTGGATAAGTCTGTCTACCTCACTAGTGCTCCACAATATTTGAACGAAATTATTCAACCAAAAAATTGTCATACTAGCTTAAGGGAGTTATAATATTCGCTGAACATCTCTCACAAGTCAGTTCGTACCATTCTGACTAAAAATTTGGGCATGAGACGCGTCGTTGCATTGCTTGTTTCAAAAGAGCTGAATTTTCAGTAAAAACAGTATTGTGAGCAAGTCTCTTCGAACGTGCTTGATTGTGCAAATTCTGACCCAACGTTCATGGAACGTATCGTAACTAAATATAAGACGTGGGCCTACTAGTATGACATGTAAATAAGCCAACAATCGTCTGAATGGATAAAGAAAAAGTTCATTGAAAAATCGTGGATCAATAGTGAGGTAGACTGACTTATCCATCTGTTGCAAGCAAACGTGTCTAAAAATTGCGCTCAAACTTGGCATCATAATAGAAGACAGTGCTACCAACCTACAAAATGTTTTGAAATTCCTTTAGCATGGGCAATTAAAATTACTTTTTTGACTACATTAACTAATTTGGGATTTACTCCTTTTTTTTATTACTGTTCAGATTTTTTTTATGTTATATGTTTATAAGTAAAGTTTTCATACATATAATCTGATATGATAATAAAAAAATCCACCATTTTATGAAATAATAACAGTTGACGGGACGTCAGGGTCCCATGGAAGGTGAATGCCATAATGGATAATCCATCATTGATATTTAAGAATTTTTTTTAATGAAGGACTGTTTTCAAAATTTGTAATTAAGCACAACTTTTTATGTAATTATGTGAAGCAATTTACTTCCTCTTAATTGTATTTTGCTATTCATTCCGTGACTACTGTCATAAGATTGTAGAATGTAGCCTTATTATCCTCTATTCTAACTTAGTCATATTTAATTTTTATTAATTTTTAATACGTCAAATATTGAATTGGATGGTATTAAAATACTTCATACATAAATCTTTGTTCTTTCCTGTATTTAGTCATACATAGAAATATGGAGAAGATTAAAAAAATAAAAACTGACGGTTTTATAGTTTTTTTTTGTTCATTCTTTAATAGATCGTTGTGGTGTTAACATCTCTATATGAATAAAGAATTCCCAATTGATTATGCTGTAATTTAAAAAAAAACATAAACATATAAAAAAATAATTTTATTTATTTTTCCGTAAAATTTTAAAATATTTTTCCTGCATTCATTCTATTTCAAATGTTAAGAGTTCTCCTTTCTATAGCAGTGATATATAGAGATGAAAATTGTGTGTATTTTGGGCGTGTTAAAAAAAGGAAACCAAAAATTCTCATGATAACCCTGACAATTTGAAGAATGTTTTGGAGAAAAACAGCTTAGCTCTCATAACTTTCTATTAGATTAGTTTAAATCAGCTGTACGATACATAAAATTGAAAATTCTAGTAATGGTGACGTCATATAATATGATTGGTTTCGTGTTTAGTCGAAACATGTCTGTCTTGCCCAGTTGTGGTTACAATAATTTCAACTAAGATTCGATTTACAAAATACTGCTTTTTAGTTGTTCTAATAATAATTGCATTTATGTCCTAGTAGTAAAATACTAATAAATACCATCAGATAAAAAAAAAAAAAAGTACATCTAGCCGTCAAATTTTAAAGGAAGAAGAAAAGTTTATTGTTAACATTTGTATTCAGGTCTGACTTTTCAGCCCTTTATTGTCGTGTGATACATGTACTTTTTTTTCATTAGAATTCAATTATTAATCTATTGACTATTTCATCTTTATTATTACTTATTAATTAATTGCCTTTTTTTTCTCCTCCTACTTGTAGAATTAATCTGATCAATACATAAGCAAAATTACCGGTCACAGTTTATCTTTACTATTCCATTCCTTGGTAGTGTGTCACATGTCATGAGCCTACTATTCCTTTTTTTTGACAAATAATAATTATATATTCTACATAAAATACGTCAATATACACGATATATACTAATCAATTGAAGAAATGAGCATCACGATCTTATTATGACTGATGACAAATAGTATGCGGAGGAAAAGGATGAGAATAAAGTAATGTACCCAATATCATGCAACTGTACAATAATTATAGTCATAGAGTAATGATTGATGCACGTCTCAAAATATTTATATGCATGTTGTTTGGGCCACAATTTAAATACACAAAAAACTACCAAAAATCACATAATACATGTTATTAGTAAGGGAGAGATGACATTTCTAGGTACTAGCGTTGTTACTTGGGCAAAGACCGAACTTTTGTTTAAGTTATAAATGATTTTTATAATGGTTGAAACAAAACAATTTACAATAACTTTAAATGCTAATATCGTAAGGTTGCGTTGACTGATTTTAAAACTTTAATGGGAAGTGATACCTGAAGTCTAAGCTGTTGAACTTCTTTGTTTAGTTATTTCACAACTACAGAGAAAATGAATCGCGTAAAAGTTACCACATTGCTACGCCTGGGAGTCACAAAAAATGGCATTGTCTTGCTGACCGGTGGGGATACCAAGACTATGTATAATGTCAAAAACGTATGGAAGCCAAAGAATCGCTGGACAGAAAGCCTGTAGGTGATTGATCCATAAGTTGATTGCATCAAATGGTCTCATGATGCCCTTGATTTGGTTTCCAGCCGCGTACAGACTCACTCCAGACGACTGAGCCTTCCAGTCCAGGTCTAAGTTAATCCTATGAGTCCAAATGGAAGATTCGTCAACATCAATGGAGTTCTCCAACAGGATGAATCACATACCGCCAAAATGACAAAGGCTTTTTCTCTGGAAAAACAAGGCTTCTTGTGAAAAACAATATGTGTACAATACTCATCAGACGTGAACCTCTCGGACTTTGACATCTGGGTACGTGTGGAGAGCTAGGTTTGGGGAAACGCAAGCCCAACATGGAGGCACTGAAAGCCTCTGTCAATGAGATTTGGGACAATATAGACAACGAATTGGTCAGGTTGTAATTCCCTGCCTTCAAGCATGATTGGTGCTATCATTAAGTCTAATGAAGGTCATATTCAGCTGTAATGACACTAAACTGTATGAATGGAATAACGTAAATCAATTGACATCGTGGTCGGAAGAAATTAATATTGTGAACTTAATATACGTAGGTTTGCACCTATGTCGTTCCTAGAAAAATAAATATAGATTATGTATGTGGACTTCAAAGACTATTCCTAGATTAGATGGAGTTAAATTATTACTAAAATGCTTTATAATAATTAACCAGTGCTTCTCCATCTTACCAATTAAAAAAAACTTTAAGTAGAGAAAAAGTAGAGAAATAAAAAAAAAGTTTATCAACCCATTCGACCCATGAAGTATATAGTTCTTGATTAAGCTCGAGGCTCCGAAACAGTTTTGATATATCCCTTAAAACTATTATTACACCCCCCTAAATAAAACAGAATAGAAAATTTCCTGTTCTTTTTATTTCTATTGTTACTCTCAAGATTCTCAATTTAATATTTAAAATTATAATATTGACACTCTTAAATGATTAAATGAGAAAAAAAAGAAAAGAAGAGAACCCTCTACCTAATAGTGCCGAACCTAAAAATACTTTCTACTCACAAAATTTTTTATTAGAAATTTGTTTTTAATATTGATCAAGACTTTTTATTACTCATTCATATAAATATAAAATACCAATACCTAGTACTAAAATAAATCAAGAGCAACCTAAGTACCTTTCGACTTTATTAAATATACCTTTGATTCTTAGAAAAGGGAATAAAATAACCAACTCCAAGTCAAAAACTGAAAAAAATACAAAAGAAATAAGTGTTAATAAAATATTATCTATTACATAAAGATTTTTTGTGTTTTAATATGTTTAATTATATAATAATCTTCCCCTTGTAAAGACTAACAGAAAATATACGTAATATACTCGGTCTTAGACTGTTCTAACATTTTTAAGACTGAATCCTAACACTAATATCTACATACACTTATGTATATATCCATAGAAAAATATGGAGATCTTAAGATCATGTATTTTTTTTCCCTGAGGTTTTTGTAAAAGCATCCAAACTAAGATGTTCTTAATTGATGGTTCACGACTCTTAAAATACCCATGTAATAATATTTATGAGTTTAGATATGTGGAAATGACATTTTTGTTAAGATATTATGTACTTACTTCTAAGCAGAGTGCCAAGAATAACAAAAAGTACCATCACATCATACTATGCTATGCAAATGAAGTGCAGTTCTGCTTTGAGGCTATGGAGAAGAAAAAAAACATAAATATCTCTTCCAATGATCTTATAATTATTATTCAACTTTGTAAATAAACGCTCCAAGTATATATTTTCTAAAGGAAAAATCAATATTCTGCGATAGGATCTTTGGCATTTCCTTCCAATATTGTCTTAGCATATTTGCTATGCAGTAATGCTTTTACGAAAGTTCTTTGTTGAAGGGTTGGATAGAGTCCAAGAAGGCTCCAGGTGGGTTTGAATAAAGTTATAATTAAATCATGAAAAAATCTTGGAAATAATGCACTATGCATTATTTCCTCCATTGTTTCGTACGTCACGACTAGTTTTATTGATAACCTCTCAACCTCGACACACAAATGGGAAAAAGGGGAAATTGGAAAAAAAAAAAAAAATGGTAGTTACTCGTTTGTTATTTTACTAATAGCCAAATTTTAATTATTATACACATGGAAATGGAATGGATAAAATAATAGAAATGATTTGAATTCAAAAACAAAGCCCCTTGATCGATAAAAATTAATATATAAATCCAAATTGTATGTAATATATTTTTTGATTCCATCACTCAATCCGTGGTAGCTCTTTTTAACCAAGACAAACCATCAAAAAATGTAATTATTCGAGCAGATTCTCAATCTGCAATTGCTTCTATTCTTCGTTTACAAAAAGTTATACAGTTAAGAAGTGTAAAAAAATATTAAACATAACAAAATGTGAAATATACATATATTTTGGTTGGTGCAAAGATTGGCCATTCAGATATTTCAGGAAAGCCTATTTTGCAAAGTTAAAATCGTTTGTGCGTTGGAGTGCCTCCTAGCTAACTAAAGAAGATGGTGGGTGAATTCTTCTTCGATGTTTGGTGCAACAGATACAGGGAAGATCAAAGAATGAAACATACACATTACATATTGATGAAACCAAAACGAAAGAGTGTAAAACTTTCTCTAAACATGAACTTATATGTATGTTCAAGCCTACACTGGTTTTTGGCCCATCTGAGCAAATGGGAAAATACAAGCTCACTATGTAATATATGTGTGGAAGAATCACAAAGCACTGAACACCTTATTAACAGATGTACATCGCTCTTATATGAGATATACCAAGCCATGCAAGAAAAGAATGAATATCCTCTTATTTTTAAATTTATTAAATGTACAAAAATGAAACAAATTATTGGTAATAACTTATTAATACTTAGAGTGTGTTGCATATTACACTCTTAAAATAGACAAAATTGATCACAAGGGCATCTGTAGGGGTTGGGTTGCAGGGTTCTAGCCCCCCCCAACAAGGGAAATTTTTGCTTTTTTCTTTAAAATTAAAGATTTTTAAACAGCTGTAGATTTTTGAAATGTTTTTCAAAGGAATTTAATATTTGAATTTGTTTTAGAATACCGATGGATTAATAATGAATTGATAGATTTTACGTTTGAAAGAGGGCATCCCGGTGCCGATATAAGTATTTTCAATCAAATAAAGGCTTAAAACTATACATGAAATTTGTATTTAACTTAAATCATCCCAGTAATTTGAACGAAAAGCCTATAACTGACTTAAATATGTCACATAAATATCGGGCTGTAGGTATAACTTTCAAGTTAATAAATAAATGGAGATTATTTATTTTTTGATATTTGTTCAAATTGTTTTTATATTAACGCACCATAATCCTAGATTGGTCATAACCTGTTATGAATTTTGTTATGGGCAAACTAATTTGATCTTTGAAAAAAATTTGTTCTCAATCGATCACTACTAAAAAATCTGTCTGGATCTGTCATACAAAAAAAAACCATTTTATTTAAAATTGGTCTAGATCGACTCTTTAAATGAATTATTGATGACTATAGTTGAGTTTCAAAATTGTGACCATTGAACTACAATACGGTCACATGAAGTTAAATGTGTTGTATAAATGATATTTGTACAGCTAAATAGAGTTGACATTTTTGTAAGGAACAAAAATCACAAAGAGAAGGGGGAAGAGAGACATAGGGTACTACTGAACTAAGATCATTGTTAGTATCAACTACCTGTTAATTTGATTTTGGTCCAAGAAAATGAAATACTGATGTATAGAGAAGAACACTCTACAATTAAAATATATCAAAAATTATAAATTTGTAAAACAATTTACACCTCCGATACACAATAAAACTTACTTTAGGTGGAAAAGGTAAAACCACGACAACCAATTAAATAATGAAGAGATAAGAGAACACGCGACCACAATTTTTACCATTCTAATTTCCAAAAGTTGTTTTTTTCATTACAAATATGTCAACTCTACTCACCTATGACCGGAGGGGAGACTGCCACATGTGTTGGGATAAAAAAATCGATTAAAAATACAAGTAAATTTTGATCTATACCTTGAATCGAAATATGGATCCAAAACGGTTTATAAAAGATCCTTTCAGAAAAAATTCAAAATTTATTTTGTCTTGAACCAAGTCTTAACACAATAGATAGATACGTTAACATGGATACAAGTTTCCTCTCATTGAATAATGCCATATTATTGCATTCCTTCTCATTAATATGCAAAACATGATTCCTACAATTTAAATTCCCTTCCAGTCACTCAAAGTGTGTGTGTGACACCTTCTTCTAACCGGTCTTCCTATGATAATGTGCACCACCAATGAGCTCCTTCTGATAATGACTGCGGATATATACCGAGTGCGTAATTGAAAACTAAACATTTTAAATGTGGTATGTTAACCAGTTTAATTTCGAAAATAAGGAAGCTACATTAATTAAACTTTGTACGGATATTAACATAGGTGTTGCCATTTCTAATCTTCAATGTAGCCACTATTAAGTATTGGATCCGGGCTTGATATGCCACTGGAAGCTTTGACAGGTGGTATAATTGTAAATGGGACCATGGAGCTCGAATGCTCACCAACAGAAACCTTGAAAGCTACGATATTCTGACCTCTACATGTGGCCTGAAGGGAAATTTTAGCTGGTTGGCATCTGGCGAGTCCATTTTTCTATTAATTATGACAGTTTGTCAGCGCATGGATGGAATGATCACTTCCTTTCATGTGTTTGCCTCTATTTGATTAGTGTTCAGATTTTTACTACGCACCTGCTATATGAATGTAAAAATGATTTTGAGTTCATTTTGAAGTCTTAATCTTTGAATCGTAGAATCAATGGTTTGCTAATAGTTCTTCAACATAACTTGTACCAAGGTCGAAAATTCATAGTCTTATTTAAAAATAAATAACAAATTTATTTATATTTTAAACTAACAAACCCAATAAACAAGGGCAAATATTTAATTAGTTACATACTTATTTATTTTGTGTGTGGACGCTGCCTTTCATCAATCATTGAACTTCAAATGTTGGATTATTTGTACATGAGTGTAATTACTAGTGCTGTGACTTGCTTCAAAATCTAAAAGTTTTTTGTTTCTTTTTGGGTTTTGTCTTATAAGATTTTTACTAGACAGATTTGGATTGATTTTTGAGTATAGACCGTAGAAGGGTGTTTACTTTAGTGAAACATACAAGGTTCGGAAGCAAAACGTGGACTGCTTATAAATGCTAATTATGTAACTAAAATAGAGGGGTCTTGTGATTTTTTCCTGCATATTCTGAATTTCCTGTCCTTTCTGCATAAGTAAACAAAAATAAACAGTTCTCAAATCTCTAATCATGAGTGAGCAAGAAGCAAAAAGGCAGAGGATCTCAAACCTTGTGGATGCCAAAATTGAGGTGGCAGAGATTATGGACATTTTGAAGTGCTCCGGCAGCCTCATTTTCAAAGTGTCCAGGATGAAAAAGAATAGGAAAGATCTCTCAAGGAAAGAAAGAAGTGGGGGACACAACTTGAACGGGGATTCTGAGTTTCTGGGGACCTGAAGAAAAAGATGAAGGAGTACCCCACAAAATCCATGAATCGCCTCTCTAACGAGTTTGACGTGGACGAGGGGACAATCAAGAGAGCTGTGAAGGAGGACTTGACTGTCCTTTACACAAGGATCCACACCACTTGTTGACGGACACACTGAAGGAAAGGAGACTGCAGAGGTGCAAGAAAGTTTGTACGTTGATCAAGGCAAATGGATCCACAGTAAAAATTTTCTCTTAAAAGAAGATTCGGAACCCTGTATGTCTCGCTCTTGTCTTTTCCTCGCACTCTTTTTTTCATATTGAACTACTCAACCATTTGTATGAGTAGATATAAGTTTTGCGCAAGAGCGTGAGGAGAAGGCCGGAGCGATACTTATGGCCATTGTTTTATGATTTTTGAGGGGAAAATGAGTTGCTGCCATGAAGAGGATAACCTTTTACGTTTAAAATGGGATTAGTGCAGAGAAAATAATGTTAAAATATATTTAAATTCATATATTTATTTTATTACACGCTTTTAAATCAATTTACACCAAAGATAGACACGAAGAATTCTTCTTTTAGAGGGAGATATCAAACATATAATACTAGAAACCTATAAGGCCAGGCTCAAGCCCACCCACTCCAAATGGAGTAGAAGAACAATGAAATCACTACCATAACGTAACATACGTCAAATATTTGTACGATTGGCTTGATAAATGAATCAGATAATTTCATAAAAACTGTTATTTAAGAATTTTACAGGCCTGATTTATTTTGTTGGTATATATTTGAGTATTAAAATCATATATATACATTTTTCCCCATAAAAATATGTAAAAGTAATTCCTTAGTTCTTCTACCGCATTTGTAGCGAGCGTGCTCGTAAATCCTGTGAATTCTTTAGCTGGCCTGTTTTTGTTTTTTTGGAATTAGTAGTCAAAAGAGTGAATTTTCTTTTCCCTAGCTGTTTTCATTATTATTTGATTCCTGAGTAGTGAGCATCCTGTCCTAAAAAGATTCAATTATATTCCAAACCTGATTAAACATTCGTGTGTGCTCGGAGTGTAAATACTGAGGATTTGTTGCAGGATTATAATTGTAAGTACTTGTTAGACTCAGAGTAGAATTGGGGATCGATATCCGAGTAATTCTTGCTTGCTTATTTCTTTCTCCCTCCACTTTTTTGTCACCGCTGATTGCAGTTTGTCTCCTCTAAAAAAAACATTTTTCAAATTGTCAGGGTTACCATGTTAATTTACAGTTTCTTCTTTTGAAAACATACCCATTATACACAGGATTTTCATCACTGATTATACACACTAAATAAATAACTAACAAAAAAAACAACTAACAAATAACCGTCTTTATTTTTGTAATTGGTAAACATAGTTTTTTTTATTTACAAACATTAATTATCTATGTATGTGATGTAAAAATAGGATTTACCATGGAACTCTAGATATCTGAACTAAAGACAACATTTTTTATTTATCTCAAATGTACTATTTTTTCTTAAATATATTGAATAATATACCAGAGTAAGTAAAATGAGGTCCTAATATATACAATTTCAGTAGTAATAATTGTAAGTGCATAAAGTATATATATTGTATATCAGTTGTGATATTTGTACAAGTTGCAACTTGTATAATCCCATTGTACAAGTAAATTTGTATTATTGTATTAGAACATTGGTGATTCTAAATACCAACTCTGAATGGATACTACTCTCGTTTCATTTTGATCTATTAAAATCACACGGTTATAATGTATTTATGAGTAATATATGTTAACTGTGGGGATTTGAACTTTATAATGTATTAGAGAATATTTATGTTTTAGTCATTTTTAATAAAATAGTTGAAAATTAGACCAGCAATATATCGATCATCCATGGAATATTCAATTGTTACGTTTTCCCCTATCCCTTCATGTAAAACTATCCTTCTCATTTTTTGGTTGCAACTTGCACAGTTTGTTTATACCGGGCGCAGTAAAAAAATATTTACACTTTTTTTACTACAAATATCAGGGCTTTTGTGCATGTAGTAAAATTGTTCTGATCAAATACATAAAATAAAAAAAATTGACTGTTCAGATGGCATTTTCTTGGCTTCTCAGATACTTAGGACGACTTAGTATTTGACCAGAACAATTTTACCGTATTCACATTTTTTTATGCTGCACCCTGTATAAGCAAACTGTGCAAATTGCAACCAACAAATGAGATGGATAATTTTAATTAAAGGATATACACTGTATAACGGTCTCAGAACCAAAGCCAAACACTAATACTTACATTCATGAGCTGACTCAATTCCATTAGTTTGACTTGACTTGAAACCTTTTAAATAAATGGATAGATTCAATTTAAATAATCTTTTTGACGAAATGTAATATTTAATAAAATGTACGCTGTTACTATTTATATTTATTAAAATAAATCATTTATATTCAAATTGCTTATTAGTGCATAGAATCTCCACTACAAAAAATAATCAAAAAAAAAAAAAAAAAAAATGAAAACGAGCGATGAAGTATTTTCAAGGTGAGGTTAAATAAGTTCCAATCACTGGACTGATTTTTCTAGCCCTATTTATATCATAAGTGATTGGAATCTGGAATATTTTGGACATGCCAAAAAAAAATCAACAGGGTAACCATTGACCTTTGTAAACCATGGACACCTTGACCACTGTAGGAATATTTTGGGGGGAGAGAAACTCAGCTGTAATGATGTTTTCATTAGATTCACTTGAAGCAGCTGTGACTAACGTGAGGAAGAGACGGAAATCCACTAGAAAATGGGCAAGAATTACTCTGATATCGATCCTCAATTCTACTCTGAGTCCAACCACGATTTTCGAAATTAACTCCTTAATAATTCCTCCGAATTACTCCCCATCTTTCATGAACATACACAAAGGTTCAATCCGGTTTTGTATACATCTATGGTTGCTTGTATGTATTAGAAAAGGAACTATACTCCTCTAGAATTAAATAATAATGATATTAGCTTTGGAAAAAAAAAATTACTCCTCAGATTGTTAAAAATGTTTTATGTAGTTGCAACCTGAAAATGTTTTTTATTTTGTTTTTAAAAGCTGTGAACATTATTATTATTTTTCTTGAAGAGAGAACAATAAATATACAGTAATCACGAGTGTACACGAAAAGTACCTATGGAGATTTGTTACAGATTTACAAGTGTAAGTCCTTTTTGGACTCGGAATAGAATTGAGGATCGACATGGGGTGTAATTCCTCCCTATGTCATTGATTTTTTTTACCATAACATGCGCAGCAATTAATCTTCTCCTTCTATCAATTATCGTCTATCACTCGTGATACTAATTGGTAAATATTCAGACAGTATGAAACACGCTATTAAAAAAATAAACAACAAAAAAAAAACGGAAAAAAAAAGTGGTCACCCTGACAATTTGAAGAATTTTTGGGAGAAGAGGCGCTTGGCTGTCATGACACTTGATTAAATTAGTTTCCAGCAGCTATGAGATGAATGAATGGAGATCTAGCAATGCCATAGGTAGGAATTTTGAATCCAACAAGGACTAGTACCTATAACTCCGCAACAAATCCTAAGAACAAATGTCCAAGTATATATTGTAAACTGAAATAAATTACTAGAATGAAAAGACAAGAAACTTTTTAATATAAAAAAATCTTTTAAATAAATAAACTTCAAATTAAAAGTTGTTATTGACTTCTTGCAGCTCAAACATTTTATAAAATTTAATAAAACATGACATTTCGATTATAAATTTCCTTTAAACTTTTAAAAAGGAAGATTGTATAAAACAAAAACTATCCTATTGCCTGGCTTCAACTGTTATGGCTTCGATTTTGAAATATACAGGGAGCGGAGATCAAATTGTCGCCTACTTTAAACTTTGATAACTTGAAGACGACATTATCAAATAAAAAACCGGTTACCAAATAGGAAAGCTATTCTCCTCAGCTGACGATACATAGTTCAGTTAGCATCATGCCGTCATCATATGAGGCGATAAAGAGCTATAAGTGGAACGAGGAGCTTTCGAGGTCCGCCGTAGTCATGGCATTGGCTAGTTATGGAGGTGAAATCTCCAATTCAACGATTGCTTCAACCTTAGGAGTGAATTTACAGACTGTTTAGCATATCCGTAAGAAGCTAGAGGACACCTGGGATGTTGATGCCACCATAAAGAGGGCACCCAAGGAGGAGGGCGCCGACAGGAAGGTCAGGGACACCCACTTTGTCGACAAGGTGAAGAAGATGGTTGAGGATTACCCTACCAGGTACATGAAGGCCGGAGACAGGCCCTGGGTGTGGCAACAGGACTCAGGACCCTGTCATGTGTCCAAAATCTCCATGCAGTGGTTAACCGAGAACTATTATGACGTCGTCACCAAGGATTTGTGGCCTACTAACTCTCCCGACCTTAATCCTTTCGACTATTTTGTCTGGGGCTATGTCGAGAGACATACCAACAGGCATCCCCATAGCACCAAGCCCAGCTTGATGGACTCCATCAATGGACTCCTTTATTTGTCTTCAGCTCGTCAAAGTTTCGTTTATATCAGATTCATTTTCTACATATTCGTTCTCTTTAAGTGATGAAAAAACTACTTTAAAAAATGAGCCTGACTGAGAACCAGAGGAAAATGATCGTTTATTGGTCGAATTTACAAAAATAAAAGTAACAGAACAGGAACGCCGTGGAAGATTGCCACGGAGGAAAATTGCCCGTATTTGAATCAAACCTCATGATGAAAAATAACAAATTATAAATTTGCTTCATATCATTTATGACAAATATCTAATCATATTTGTTTGTTCCATCCGCTGAGGAAGTTCCGTCATGTGTGAGTAATATTGTTGCAATACAATTTCCTTGCATTTTTTTACATTCAATCCAATCTTTTAAGTAATGGATTGAAGGGATTGGTAAAGAGGAAGGGGAGAATAAATAGCTTAGGGCCTTTTAAACTATGGTTGCATACCCTCCCGCCTCAGATTGTCCCGGGGATATTGAAGGATTGCTGAAAACCACCGCCAATTCATTCCAAGGGGTTTAAACTATTTTTTTTTTGTATTAGAGGGGTTCCTTGGATGCATGTGATACTTTGAGGGTGGTTTGAAAGTATCCAATTGTACCCTCAAGTATACCGCATAACCCGAGGTCTATGAACTATTTTTTGTTATTATTAGGGTTTCTTGGTTTTATGTGGTGCTTTGGCTGTGGTTTTCAACTATCCCACACTACACCCAGGAGATTTGAACTAGTATGTGCTGTTGGAGGGTTTTCTTCGGATGTATTGGGTGATTTGGGGGTGGTTTTTTAAAATCCCACACTATCCCCGAGGCACTAGCCAATCCGAGGGACGGAGGGTATTCAACCATATCTTAAGAGGTCGTAAACTATTTATTCCTCCCCCTTCCTTCTATATTGTAATGACATAATTTACACTTGAAGGTAAACAAACCCCTTTGTAGTTTTCCGTACACGTTTTATGTTCCCTGATAAAAGTACATAGCGTATTTATTTCAAAAACGGAGACAGATACAGACTTTAGGCCTAAAATAATAGTTGCTTAGAATTTTAAGTGATCGTCTTAACACTATATTTAATTCTGATCAGACCAAAATCCTTGGCTCTGGAGGGCAAGTTGTTTTTTTGATAATAAGTTGACTTTTTCTAATAAAACGGCATCAATTCCACATGTCTTGAACAAAATGTAAGGTATGGGTTGTCGATTCGAAAAAACCCAATTTTTTTTAATTATTATAATACGAATTAAAATAAAGGAATTAGGAAGATGATTAGCAAGTTAGTATTAGTAAGTATCTTCATTATAGTTGAAGGAGGAACATACTTCTAATTATAATGGCCAAGGGATGGAAGAATTATCGTCTATCGACAAGTTTTACTAAATTCTGGAGTTATTTCTTGCATTAATAAAATATATTATACGGCTACGTCGTAGTATATAATATTATTACCATCTAATAGAAAAAAAATTCACCATTGGAAATTGTGCACCGACTCAAAAGTGGTTCAGGGATCCCTTATGGTCTGTTTTATTAGAGTTGATCTCAAAATATAAGAATAATATTTTATTATCTTCCCTCTGCTAAATATTCCAAGTTGTTAAATTAATATAAATATTTGTACAGGTCTTATAGTCAAACTGATAACTTATCACTTAGATTCATTCTATCCAATGAGTGTATTACAACTAATTTAGATTATGAAGGGTATAAGTAAAGAGACTCTCAGAAAAGAGACGACATGCCGTTTAAAATAATAATGATTAGACAAAAATGTACCTTAATATGTTCACTCATTCACTCACCTTCAATCAAAAACTGATGAGAAATGGGACATATTTGTAGAATACCAGAAGAATAAAACTATGATATTATCAGTGATAAAATCCAATGTATTTTTTGTTCTTTTACAGTTGTCAATATTATTTTATTCCTGAGTAGTGAACTTCCTTTCCAACTTCATCTCATTATATTTAAAACTTGATTGAATAATCGTGTGTGCTCATACACGACAGAGCATAACACTGAGAATTTGTTGCAGATTTATAATTCTAAGTCCTTGTGAGACTCAAAATAGAATTGGGGATTGACATAGTAATAATTCTAGCAGATGTCTTTATTTAAATCCTTTTCTCCATCCTCCCTTTTCATAGCTGATTGTAGTTGATTTAAATGAACGTAATGAGATTTATTCTCCATCGTTCCAAAAAAATATTCTTCAAATTGTCAGTGTATCCATATTAATTTTTGGTTTCTTATTTTTAATTTGCCTATTCTACAGTGGATTTTCATCATGAAGTATTATCAACAAAAATCCCATGCCAAATCATGAGTAAAAAGATGTTCACAGCGTATACAGACAATTTTATACTTATCAGCAGTTTTGCTAATCAGGAGCATTTTTTTTTGCTACCCTATTTTCTTTGGAGTTACAATAGAAGAGTGAATTTTCTTTTCCTAAGCTGTTATCCTCGTTCATAAGCAGTGAACTATATTTCCTACTACATACAACATGCAAGCTATCAATTAGTTAAACAAAAATGGTTGGAATATTGACGTGTGTTCATAAAAGACGGGGAAGGTAACCTTGAGGATTTGTTGCAAAGGTACAGATCTACTCAAAGTAGAATAGAAGATTGGCATCGGAATTTTTTGAAGAGGTATGAGATCTTACGTTGTCCCGTATTTTCATAAGTAAAAATAACATGGATTTTAATTATGGGAGAATTTTTTTTTTAGATTTCGAATTGATACTTTAGAAATATTATATATGCTTGAAGAAAACATATGAAAGAAGAAGATTCAATATTTATTTTCAATAAAAAAAAAATCAAAATTAAATTCTAATTCAGAAAATAGCTCCGTACATTCAAATATATTCAAAATTTGCTCATAAAAGACGAAGAGTTAACCAGATTTTTTTTTTTGCAGAGTTATAAGTGTACGCCTTATTCGACTCAGAGTAAATTTTTTGCTTAGGTATTTCTTTATTTCCTTCTTCCCTCTACCTTGTCACACCTGTTTCTATGAAATCATCATCACAACTTGCTTTTCTCCTCCTAAATATTATCCAAATTGTCAAAGTTATCATACGGTTTTTCGCTTAATCTTTGCTAAATGATACCAATAAACATAATTGCTCATCAGTATTCAATGTGATTATCTTTTCCCCATTGATATCTCTGTTGCATCTGTCCTTAGAGTATTTTCAGGTCTAAAGACTTGAATTCATTTTTTTATTGATGTGATTCTTAAGTTTGTATTAAAATAATTATAATATAATTTCTAAATCAAAATTAATGTTTGTAATACACGCGAATAGTATAAAATTGAAATAGTTTTATGCGTGACATTTTTATTTAAACTTATTTTGTAACTATGTTAAATTCAAAAAATTATATAAATGCAGTGTAGAAATTGTACAGGCATCCAATATAAAAAAGCCACAGTAAATATATATACATATGGGTATATGAATGGAATGACAAATAGGATACGCATAAAATAATAAATTGATGGAATAAATTAACTTGAACAAATGAGTTTTATGATAAAGCATTCTGCAATACCAAAAAAACAAAAAAATAAAACATACCTTTACTAAGAATGAAGAAAGTGCTATTCAATGGATTTGGCATCAGGGAGAAAAGCTAATCGGTTTTTTATTTACTACCTCTTTTGATCATATCTACATAAATATGTAATGGTTATTGATGAGAATGGAAATAATACCTATTTATAAATCACATTGCAAGAAAAAAATATATTCCTGATAGCTTATGCTAGATTTATTTTTCATTGTCTTCTTGAGTACCAAAACTTGCAAAAAGTTTAAATTCACGTGCTCTAATCAGGAGTGCCGTGGCTTATTGAAAAAGGGAGAGACAGTTGTTTAAAAATGATGTCATATATTAATTACACCTTCATTATACAAAACTTCATTCTTACAGTTTGTCAAAAAAAAAGAAGGAATATATTTATAGAGAACATTAAGGGCATTTGTCCAAGGGCTCACAATTTCAGAATTTACAGGGTGGTCCAGATAAATTATTATTTTTATCATTTGAAAGCTACATTTAATGACATCCAATTGTTCATTATGAAGTCCACCTCTGTTGATAAGTTCAATCACACGGTCCCAGAAAGCTTTGCCAGGACTCGGCGACAGTGTCCGGATCCAGCTTTACATTGACCAGGCAATTGACTTCTTCAAGGGATCCAAAGAAAATTATACTTGGCACGAGCTTCATGCTCAACCTTCCCCCAGAGATAGAAATTGTATGGGTTCAGGTCCAAGCTGTTTACAGGCCAAAAATCTGGGTTCCAAAAAGGAAGACATTTATTGACCAAGATGTCATTGACTTTTTTACCCTTGTGGGCCGGTGCAGTTTCTTGTTGGAACATTTAATTCCTTCCATGGGCTTCTCCGTCCAGCGAGGGATTATAAATTTAAAATGCAAAACCAGTACAACAGTATTGCTGGATCTGCACGAGGTCGTCCGGTCCTGCCAGAGCTTCTGGCACCGCGTGGCTTAGATTATCAAGAGAATCAGATATTTTCCTAATTTATCTGGACCACACTGTAGAGCTTTCACTAGCATAATAATTGGAGGAGATGCCATCTTAGGACCTTAAAGGACATGTTTCCGCATAAAATGAACAAATTTCTAATCAATCTTGAATAAACTCAATAAAATGGCTTGAATGAATAAAAAAAAAAAAGACTTAACTGATCATCTGCATTGAATTTTATTTGACGGGGATGATAACCCGTGATTTTGGGATATAATCAAAGTAATTAGTGGTAAAAATCCCTATGGAATGTCTCAGTTTGAATTCTTTTAATGATCGATAAGGTACAAAACAAATTCCTATGTCAAAACTAACCTTTTCTTTATATTTGAACTTATTTTTTTTTTTTGTAGAAAACGTATTTAAACTATCACTTTTACAAGAAGAGATTTATGTACGTAATTTCAGGTATACTTGTATAATAAAGTGGGTTAATTGACATAATTAATTCTATCATAGTTGAAGAAAACCCCTTCTTGGTGGCCTAAAGATTATATTTTTACTACATAAAATGAACAAATTTGCAAAGAATCTTCTTTAAACTTCAGCAAATGTATATATGAAGAAAAACAGACTTAATACCTGATTTGTAGACGATACCTTGATATCACTAAAAAGTTTTTTTTATGATCGATTAGGACAAGAAAAGTAGGATAATTATAGGAAAATACTTGATTTTTTTTCCATTCTAATAGTTAATTTTTATTTACAAATATGATTGTATAACGATGAAATGACATATTATTGATATATATATAATTAAATTAGGCAATGAGCGATATATTTTTCATGGACGCTAGGATTTGAGTCCTGTTATTAGTTGGCCAACATCAACAGTGCTGACGTCAAATGAAAATCTCTATTCTCTGAAAAAAAGAGATATAAGAAGGCCTGCATATTTATTTTTAAAGTTACGAGACGTTCATGGTATAACCAGCCTTGTATCAATAATCCTTTGCTCACTTCTGATCTGTATGGAACCATAAAATAGTAATACTCTCCAATTTAAGCGAGAGTTTAAATGGTTTTCATGGTGTAAACTGTCGAAAAGTATTTTTTTAATTAGTACATTTATGACCTAGAACATAAAGAAGGATTTTTCTAAACAAACGATTATACATTAAATTGTAGTTTTCGACGAATTATCGACAATTTTTATATTCAACTTATACTTATTAACCAGTTGGAGGACCTGCAAGTTGAAATTAAACTACCCCAAATTGATCGTCTCAATAAAAGAATGATAAATTAACAGACTTTATTTGGAAGGTCATATCAAGGCCAATATAAGTATCTTAAATCAAACAAAGTTTCTAAGCTGAAGCTAAAATGAATGGGTATCCTAATTCATCCCATTAATTTGAACAGAAGCCCTGTAGTTGACTCAAATAATATCTCAAGTAAATATTGACCTGTACGCTTATTGCATTTCGTTCTCGAAGGTTTTAATGATGACATACTGCATATTCTGTTATTAAAAAATGAATACAATTAGTTATTTACATTGTATTCCATCAATTCGGCTTAAATTTATATTATGGACTTTGCCTTCCCTACATTCAAGCTGACTTAATCCAAAGTCTATTTGATGCAATCTAACCCATCAAATCAATAATGCACTTTTTTTTGCTTATGCAGTTTGATAAATTATTTATATTCATACTTTGTATGTTTATACAATATTTCATCATGGGTGGTATTATTGAGTCCATATTTTTGAAATAGGGAGTTTGGTTCTTTTCTCACTCCATACGAAGTGAATGATAAAGCACATTCATCTCAAAGATAATATTATACCGGCAAGAATGGTCAAAATCAGGAATTAAATTGGATTGATTACACGAGTCAGTGAAAGTGGGAAACATTTTAGTTATCATACAAATCAGTTAATGTATCAGACAGGAAATCTTTTTCGAAGGATCTTATATTGTCTATATAAATATCTTTTAAAATTTAAATAAACATATTATGATAGCAGATGTATGTTTAGGTTGGTAATTTTAAATCCAGATCATGTTTATATTTCAAATATAACCAAGGCTTATCGGGTCAAGAGAGACCAGATATTATTTATTACGTTAAAGAATTATGGGTCAACATTACATCCCTCCTCTCGGACAATTCCTCACTTGGCAATTTAGGTGTGCTGTCCAGAAGATAGCTATACGATTTGAATGAACTCAAGGCCTTCATCGAGAAGCCGTGGCAACCATGTCCGATGCCTTTATCAAGAAGGAATGCAGCGTCTTTAGGTCCAGGTTGGATACCATGGTAGTAACCAAAAGAAATCATTTTGGATAATACAAGAATATATCAATAAAGATGTCTGATATAAACCCTCAATGTTGTATTCACTCTCACTCTTACAAAAGTTTATTACAACTTCCCCCTACAACAACATACCAATACCATTTATTATTAATAATAAAAGATATTATATAATTGAATTTTCTTCTTTTGATCTAACTACGTCTGTAGAGCTTAAATCCTACGGGAAATTCTCTTAAATACCTTTTTTTCCAAGTTAACCCCAAAAATTAGAATAACTAATATCCACGAACAACTGAGTATCGTATTTCTTCGTTATGAAAAAGTGCCCGAATATACCTACTATACTGTATAGCTAAATATATACAAGGTGGTCATTTTAAATTCGGAACAAGCTTAGATATTAATATATTGGCAACCCTGTGATCTATGCTTATATATTTGTTTGCTCATTAGATTTTGATGACAAAACTGTATATGAAAACTAAAAGTTTTGGAGATGTTTCCCGAGTACGACCGCCATGCGGTCATTATTGTGTGCCTCCCTGCCGGGCTCACGCCCAATGAGACACAAATACCTTCATAGTTAGTGACGCTATATAGCTAAAATTGATGTTAAAAGATATGGGGACATGGCAGAGTTTTAAATTGGAGCAGTTTTGGGTAATTAGAACCAGATTTATTCTGGAAAAAATAACATTTTTAAAACTTTTATGTTTTGGACCAAGGAAATGTGGGCTCCTACTACGCCGGATCTGGACCCCATGTACTTTTATGTGTGGGGTGTCTTGGAGAGAGTGTTAAATAAACTAGCACATAACACTCTTGACTTACTTTGGGTTGTACCAGGTCAGGGCCAGGTTGTAGGCTGTGGTTGAAGCTGGAGGTGGTTGGGTTGAATGATTGAATTCACTATGGATCTTGTCATGTAAGAGAAAAAGATTTTTGAAGTGCTGAATTTACTTTTGAAATAAATTGTAATATACATTACTCTTAAACTTCCCGGATTTCAAATCTCCACCCTGAATACTTAAAATTGCTAATTCCAATCTTGAACAGAAAACAAGGAAAGGAACAAATCCCAACATATCTTTATACTCCATGTACACATATCGCTCAAGATTTTCATGTAAATATGTGAGTCATTATAGGCTTTGCATTCCAATTTGTGGGATGATTGTTGATACTCAATAGTTTTAACTATAGTTTACAACATTTAATTTGTGACAAAGACTCGATATGAACTAGAAAATGGGAGTGGCTTTTTCTAATTGGCAATGTCAACGGGTTTTTTATATTCCAAAGTATTATTGTTTAATTCTTGAGAAAAGAACATTTATGTATTAATTAATAACTAATGCATGTGCTCATAAACGACAAAAAGTAACATTGAGCGTTTGTCAAAGTCAGCTGTGACAAGGGAGAAGGGAAATATGGAAATAATAAAGGTCATAGGCAAAAAAACCTCCAATTTCACTCCATTCTACTCTGAGTTCAACAATGGTTTACAATTATAATTCTGTAAACATTTAAGTTCCAGCTATCATTTTTTTCTTCATTTTTAATTTTTTAAATCATAACTATGATTAAAGAAAATAAAAAGATGTTGCTAGGCCCAATAATGCTTAAAACTTGTCTTGCCAAAATGAAGAAAAGAATGGATGATAATATACTTATAATATTTAAGTCATATACGTTCTAGCTATCCTTAATTATTTTCTTTGTTTTAATGTTCTACAATTCTATTTAGGAGTGAAGAAATAAATAAAAAAACTAGGTCTGTTGTACTGAAGGACCCAGTTATCTGTCTTTAGGACCGTTGAATGGTAAAAAGGCCAGATCATTTAGAAAACGCCTGATTAAAAGCAGTCCTAAGACCAATCTGAAATACGTGAGAGGCTTCAAACTTTGCCAAAAGTAGTGTTTTAATTGTCCTCGACAACAATAACTATTAACTCTAACCTTAATATAATTTTTTTTTTTTCTTGAAAATATATTTTTCTACTGTGAAATGTTTCAAAAAGTAATATAATAAAGAAAAAAAATATGATATTTTGATTTTTTTCCTTCTTATTACTAAATAATAATTACCCACTTAGCGTAATTGCTAATCCAAAATCATATAAATATCTGTTGAGAATTCAATGGGGTTGTTTCAAATATAAAAAAAGTAACAATTTGCCAAATTTTAGTTAAATATTAAATAAAAACGTGCTTTTTGGCTATGTCGCATTTACGCAGCAAAAATCATTTAAGGGCTAAAATGGGATAGTCTACAATGTTTATACTTATGCACTCAAGTAATCAAGTTAAACTTCAATTGTATTTGCTTACAATAATATCCATTGCTTCCGCAGTTTCTTATGTTAGTTATGTATGTATTCAGTTAATGAGAGAAATATTGAGCGTGATTTTGGGGCGTGTTGTAAATAATTGTGATAAATTATTATTGTTATTATTTACCATAAGAGAGACTCACGAATTTCTTACATAGTGAATGTATATATATATATGTATAATCATTCCTTATGATGCTGTCTTGATTGCGCCAACCTTCATCATCCGAGACTCGTTCGTGTTCTTTTCTTTATGAAAATATTCTTTTCAGAAAATCATTTTATTCTCTAAAGTAACTAGTAATATTTGACAAATAGGTTTAATAAACTATTGCTCATTGCCTTATGCTTGTATTGTTTCTTATAGTGAATTTATATGGTAAAGATCAATAAATTATTTAGCTAAAAAAAAAATAATAATAGTCAGGCTCGTAGATTTCCATTACTTTATACACATTTTAGACAGTAGTCCTTCCAGTGCATCTTCGACATTAAATTACCATTATCAACGAGACCAAAATTGCACTTAATTCACTGTTATAGTATCAGGACAATAAACTCTATTCACATTTCCAGCCACTTGGCTTTTGTTTTCCTCTTATTTGAAAAAAAAAAAAAAAAAAAAAAACCTTTGACGACCGCTCAAACAATACAGTATGAAATTATCAAAAAACTATTTAAAGGTTATTTTCATAACACCATCTAGCGTAAACGAATCACACTGATACAACGCGAGATACACATTACTTAAGCCATTTATTGGAGAAAAAAATGGATTTACTTTTAACACATATGTAACCTCTAACTTTAGGTATATAGTTTTTAAAAAGGATGTCCAACGAGCAAAGCTCGTCAATTGATACTTAATTTTTATTAAGATGATCAAAAGATACACTACAAACTCGGTTAGTCTACCTAAAAGGTGAGTATTTATTGGAAGTATTTCATAACTCGTCACTAGTCAAACTTTCGAACACATTATGGAATATAAATCTTACTGGACTTACTTGTTTTCTTTGTAAAATTTAAATTTCATGTTTTCCCAAACACACATCACTTTGTAAAAGTATGTTGATTACTATACAATGTGTACTCTGATGCCCCGTTGACACGGCAATGCTTTCAAAACGCTCCTTCATTTCTTTTATTCGGATTCAAAAGGTTTGCATCCACACGAGGAATAAATTTGCTTTATCCGATCTAGTTGAAAATGTTAATATATCTAATGAGAATCTTTATAATTAATTATTAAAGAATGCTTTTTTATATCATTTTCTTCTCTTTAAGAAAGAAAATTATATAAATAAAATTTACCCTTTAAAAAACTATTATTTTTCTACAATCATTATTCATTTATTTTCATTCTTATTAATGAACATCAGTCCCATCAAATATATATCGTTTATTATCCGTACATAAATAGTAAAGTATTGATTATATAAACTGTTGAATTACTAAGTTAAGTTGAGTTGCAATTAACTTGCCCAGTTTTGGTTATAATCACGGATCTCTTCTTCTTTTTTCCTCCTTATAAACACTTCTTTATTTCCTTACTATTTTACTTTTTTTTCTTCTTTAGATCTATAGTTGAGATCAAGTAAGGACTTTAGGTCAAACCTATACTCCGAAAAAGTAAAAAGGCGGCGAATATTTTAGTCAAAAAATTTGTAAACGGGGAAATTACCAGAGGTGAACTTATTTGCATCGAAATGACTGTATATTAAAGACTAAATACAAAAATCCATGCTATAAATATGTCATTTGGCTAAATTTCCTATCGGCGAAAATGTTTGCTACAAAGTTAAAGTTATCAGTCACGTAAAATACAGCTTAAGCTTGTTTTTTTTTACCTTTTCATTAAGTAATCATTTACAGATGGTTAATTAATGAGATATATAAATTTACTTTATTCATTTGTTGCATTGTAAATGATTTACAAAAAGTTTTTAAAAATTTATTGACATTTCTACAGAGTGCACAAATAAAAATGTGAGATTAAATTGTTTTATATATGTACGGCAATTTAAATATAACTTCGTTCGGATGTTAGAATCTATATTTACAGACTATAAAGCTTCGTTTTTGAATGTTTCATCAAAATCTGATGAGTGGAAATGAACAGTTACGAATATAGATAAAGAATCCATGATATTTTGACTTGCATTTTGCTCAACAGAGCATTGCCAATAGACATATTAAATCTTTTGAGAATGCTGTGATGAAGCTTGTTTTGCATTAGGAAAAAAAGCTAGCAAGAGGTGTGCGTGGAGCTCTATCAATTTTTTGGAGATCCTCATTCAGATGCTGGATTTTCATGTTCCATGGAGTTTTGAATATAATTGAATCTACTTAGTAAATGTATAAAAAACAAAATTACCCAGAACCCTTTAATTTATTTGGACAATTCTTTCACAAACATTTGATTATCAAATAAATGTTTGCTCTGCTCTCAAAGGTCATAAAGGCCTCCTCTTCATTTAAAAACACATGATACCTTACCTGGCCATTACATATCATTGTAGAGTTACAAACGAGAGTAATTGCTATGAAATATCCGTCAAGAGAAGGATGATAAATTAACCTTTTAAGACAAAGTAGGTTCTTTTAAATAATTCCCTCAGTTTCTGTATCCATGTATGAAGGTAGATCTATCCATGAGACCCTGGTACATTTGATTACTCTAAATGTAAATTCAATTTGGAGCCATAATTAATTTTTTTTTTATATATGTATAAGAGAAAAAAAAAAGATCATTTCAAACATTGTTTTACATGGAATAAAAAAACCCTGCAGTGTTTTACACACTTTGAATCAAAGCATGAAATAAATGCTTTATAACCATGTACTCCTATCTTTGTATGAATAATAAATATTAAAGAAAAAAAAACAAGTTGTTTTTTGTTCAGCTTTCGAAACTGAATGGTAGTTTGAAAGGGTAAAGACCTAATAGTGTTAAGACTCGGTAAAAGATTGATTTGTTTTTTGGTTCGGTCTGAAGTGCTGTTTTCTGGACCGAATTTTACCGATAGTCAGATCCAGACTAAAATATCAGACTGTTGACCGAAATTTAATCGTTTTCAAATTGTGGACCGATTTTTTTGGGTCACCATTTATGAACCAATTTTTCCCCCCAATCCTGATTTATGAGTTGTACCAATACGATTTATGCAAGACACTTAACTTCATATGATGTTATTGAGGGACAATGTCCACAACATTGTACAACAACTGACATCATCAACAGTTCAGCTATAGAACTTCCCTTGACCTAATTTTAAATGAGACCCATGCAGACCGATTTTTCTTTTAAGACCGGTTTAGACCGAATTTTTCTTTAAGGCCATTCCAAATTAGTTTGGTACACTAAAAATCATAATGGTCTTAGACTGTTTTCTTTAATTTTTAATTTAAAAGTAAAAAGAAACCGAAAATGAACATCCTGACAATTTGAAGAATGATTCAAAGGAGATCAGTTTTTCTGTCATGACGTATCATTAAATTTTTTGTAAGAAAAAGGCAATCAACACAAGTCCCACTCCGTACCTACAAGATCATTGGCTAGAATTACTACACTTTTGATCCTCAATACTACTCTGAGTACAATTATAACTCCTTGAAAATCATCGGGGTTACTCTCTGTTTTGTATGAGAAGAAGCAAATGTCTAGTTTTCTATACTATATACTATACTATATACTAGGAACCGGATGCACACTCCTCAGGAAACAGAACAACAGCTTAGAAAAAGCAAGGACATTCTGACTTTGATTGAAATGTGCCTTTAGCCATGAAGAATCAAAACTTCTGGGGTAACAATATCTGTGAGTACTTACTGGCTTGCCTACATTTGACACTCCTTCATCCCTCATCTCAAACCCCTAGACTTTGCTGATTGAAATGTCATTGGAAAGAATGTCTGCCAGACATCTCATCCAAATTTGGATTCGCTCCAAGCTGTCATCATGACAAAATGGTTTTGAGTTGTAGTTTCTTGATTTAATACCAATCCTGTTTATTCTTTATTGAGTCATTCTACTGCAAGGTTTAGATGTCCCCTCTGTAGATAAATGATGGGTAACGTATTATGTGCTTTGAAATTGTGAGCATTAAACATACATATATGAAGTTTAATGTGTTACCTAAATCATAAAGAAAAAAGTTCCGATCGTTTTCTCGCTTTATTATTACAATAAAATTAACATAGGTTGTAGTATTATCCAATTTTGATAGTTCCAAACAATACTTTGGCTAATTTTTAGTTCCTGGGTAATTGAATAAGTGCTCACATCCCAGTCCACCTCAACAATTTACATTATTTTATCGACATTTTCGACCTCTATATTACTAGAACGGAATCGTTGAAACCAACACATTGCTGGAACATATTTGGCACATAAACAGTACAATTTTTTTGTACTGGCCTCTGTCTTTTCACCTTGGCCGTAGTAACGTAGGATCGCTGTAACACACAAATGGCTTCATCAAAAACAATACACTAAATGAACTTTTTTTTAAATGTACACTTAACCCTTAAGTATCCTTGAATGTTTTGTTGATGCATTGTATTAATTGATCAATAAGGAGATATCTAGCTTGACCAAATATTTGTACAACTCACAAATCGGATTAGGAGAGAAAATAGCTTCAACGAATGAGGCTGAAAAAATCGTTCTAACATGCTAAAATGTTTAAATTTAAGTCTATGGTCTGAAATCGCGGTCTTGACCGAAATATTCTTCTACAAAAAATCACTTCATTCCGAACCAAAAAAGAAAAAAAAATCGATGTTGGAACGAGTCACAACACTAGTATATTCATAACTTTTCTACCCCTTACTTGATCTATCTTACATTGGATAAGCTTGTACTAATTAATTTTTGATATGATGATGAACCACATAAGGTGGCTTAATCACTCAAGAAAACTAATGAGTTTCTCTTTCCCTCATTATTTTTTCATTAGATATACCATTTTGATAATGAGGGGAAACCTAAGATACATTTGTAAAGATTTCATCTTTATCACATCATCATTAGTCATGAGATAAATTGACTAATTTTGGATGTACATGTGTATTGATCCTTTGATTTGGTTATTGCAATAATGAAGGAATATTGTTGCTTTGGTATAATGGCTTAATTTGAATAACTTTACAAAAGACTGTCTTATTGATAGAGGGAATTTTATCTGTATAACGTTTACAGGGTGCACTGTGTACAATGTTCCCTGATGTATGTCATATACATATTTTGATCTAAAAAATAACAATATGGTCGTATTAATAAAATATTGCAAGTTTGTGCACGTAGCATCAAGCGTATATACAGGGTGCTCTGTATATAGTGCTCCATAATGTATATCATACATATATTTTTAATTTAAGAAAGAACAATTATTTACAGTAAATGTTTAGATTCGAAAATAAGATAAACACTTGTATGTAAAAGTAAATTAATTCTCGCAGACATTTTGTAAGACACATCGTGAATTTGTTAGTAAGCTCTTTAGAGACTGAATAACTCATCAGTTATCACATCATATTAGTCTTCTTTTTTTTTTTTTTTTGCCTTGTAAACATTTCTGTCTAATGTAAAAGGTTTCATAGAAGTAATAAAATGAAAAAAAAACAAAACACTTATGATATTTTTTCTAATGAATAATTACCGACGTAGCGTAATTGCTGAACAAAAGAATACTAATTTATGTTTACACTTACGAGTAGGGTTGTTTCAAAAAAGTTGCAATTTGACACATTTTTGTTAAATAATATATTAAAAGGTGTTTTTTGGCTATGTTGCAATAAAAAACATTTATGGGTTCTTTTTTTCCTCAAACTTTAATTATTATACCTTCATTTATGAGAAGAGAATACGTCCTATTAATTTTTATAAGTATTGAATGCTTCCATGTGAGTGTGCTCCTGAAAAAATGGAGAATAACATTTCAGGACTTCTTTTTTTGGGGGGGGAGGGGGAGTTATTTTCTATATGATTAAAGCAAAATATACCTTATTACCAATGCCTAATTACCCCAGGCAATGCCAGGTATCACCACTAGTAATTAATAATTGTATTGTGAGAGGAATGTATACTTGTTAATAAGGTTGAGAAACACTACTTTCGTAAACTGAAAAAAGTCAACAATCCTTTATGAGCTCATTTATACATTTAGCTTTGACAAACTGGCTATGCTTTAACAACAATAACCATGAGTCCTCTTTTGATACATCCCTTTCTAAACTGCTCTAGCATTCAGCTTGTAAATATTTTTTGTGAACAAAAAGAACATTGTTGTAAATTTTGATACAATTTGAGTATATTTAACAGTTTTTTTGGTACAGGTTATAAATTTAATCTTAGGTATGATCAGGCTTGTGACTATAACGGAAGATATGTAGGGGTATTAGAACATCAGCTGACTAAAATATTGTATTCAAAATTGTCGAAAATACAACTGTTTTTTATAAAAAAATATTGTTTGTTGTCAAAATTTGGTATTGAACTGAGGAATATGCATGGTTATTTTTTTTTTTCTTGTATTAATAAAAGATTATTGTTCTTTTTTGGAAAAAATCTCTGTAAAAATCGTACAAGTTTTTTGTAAGGAGTTGGATGAGGTTATGTTTATTCTCTTATACCTGCTTGCAGTTGATTTAATAAAACGTCACAAAAACTAAGCTGTTCTCCTTTGAAAACCTTCTTCAATTTGGTCGGATGAATATATCAATTTATTTTTTGTCATAAAGAAAATTCTCTCAGAAACATAATGATTCTTGTAACTAATATTTTCAGGCAAACAATATGTAGAGTCGATAAAAAAGGTAGACGCTTAATTTAAAAGAAAGGTGGGTTACATAATGATGATGTAATGCCTTTCTAATCCAATTCCTCTCAACTCATTCGCCACTATTCCACTTCTAAAGAAACTTAAGAAATGTGAGAGATAAAAGCTTTTTCAAAACTTATATTTTCTATGAAAAGAAACGCATGTTTCGATTTTATTTTATGTTTGTATTAGTGTTAGGCTTCCGTCTGAAAGTATAAGACCAGTTTGAAACCGTTATGATTTTTTATTGAACGAACAAATTTGATCCTCAAAAAAAAAGTTTTGTCTGTACAGATCTCAAAAAAAAACTCAATCTGTATCCCTTTACAAAGAAAAAAATCAAAAATGTATTTTCGAAATTGGAGGGTAGGAAACTGTATATCATAATTTAGAATTTTATTATAGAAATATAATATTTACAGTTAATCTGGGTGACCACATTTATTGTGTTTGTACATGTTTATATATATTATGAAAATAGAGTCCATTTTGGGTATGTTAAAACAAAAGGAAACTGAAAATCAATAATGTTACACAGACAATTTAAAATAATATTTTGGAGTAGAGAAGCGAAGCTGTCATGACGTTTCATAATATCCATTACAAACAGCTGTGAGAAGGAGGAAAATGAAGCAGGGAAAGAAATAGGAAATAATTCATTTGATGTCGATCCTTAATTCTTCTCTGAGTCCAACATGAACTTACAATTTTAATTCCCCTACAAATCTTCCTTAAGTAGCACAAGTTAATGTTCAATCAGGTTTTTGAATATAATTGAAAGTTCTCTCCTTCGAAATTAAATAATAATGAGAACTGCACAGGACAAGAAAATGTACTCTTTAGTTTATCAACTCCAAATAAACACACAAGCTAAAAGAACCGATTTTCTTAACTTATTTAGGAGTTAATATATAAAATATATGATATCGGGAGAAGATTTGCTCTTGATCGGTCTCGAAATGAAATTATGTCTATATCAAACCCAAAGAAACATTGACTGTGAATTGGTCTCATTTAGAATTTTGTCCAGACCCATTCAATTGATCAATTATTTATTACATCATTCGGGTTTTTTTCTTTCAATCGTGAGCATCTACCTACAATAACGTCATATGAAGTTCAGTGTTACATACATCAGAATAACGGAGGAAATCGATATATTCATAGATTAAGATTGAAGAAATGGGTCCATGTTTTGAGAACAATTGAATTTTGCTGTATGATCTGAGATCTCGGGTTGCACCAAAATATTGCTTAAAATCGATCTAGAAAAACACAAAACCGAACAAAAAATCAATTTGGTTCGAGTTTGAACACTAATATCTTTGTATGCATGTCTTTTTGCTTTCTAAATTTAATCTATAACATTTGTATTGCTCATACATTTGTTAAATTTAATTTCTTTTTGCAATTTGACATAAAATATATATTTATTTATATGTATAGTTAGAAATATATAGAGTCTCAGTATTTATTTATAATCAATAAAATGAATATACATTATAAGAGTTGTTGTAAAATTCTAAGCATTTTCTAGCGTGTAAGATTTTTGGCATTTTGCAATCTGAACTTGGTTTTATATTCCAAAGATTTTATCATTATTCTTGGTGAGATAAAAAACAAGTATAAAGTAACGGTTAGTGCTTATTTTCATAAAAGTAAAAAAACAAAAATACTGCTGATTGCTTTGTTGAGTTATTAATTAGGACTAGAGTTGTAAAAAAAATATGAACTACAAAGAGTAGAAAGAATATTTTTTAGATTGAAATAGTTAGACATATACCTACATATATATAAAAAAATAAGGCCGGTGAAATTCATAAACCACAGTTCTTATTAAATTATCTCACTCCAATATGAAGCCGATCACAGGCCTCTTTTTGAGATATAGGTATACAATTGACTATTTGAATCTAATAAATAAGTCTTGTTTAAAAAAAAAAATATTCTCCCCATTGTTAGCGGGCGGGCTTGAGCCTCCCCTCATATGTTTCTAGCATTATATGCATAGAATACATGTGTAAAATTAGGAAATCCTGTGTTCAGATCCAGTGGATATAAATCCTATTAGCAATCAAACTTAAAAAATCGCCAAAGGATTGAATGCTTTTTTTGTTAGGTATGTTACAAGAAAACTTTAAATTCAATATTTTACATCCAAACCTGCTTTATTTAATAGATGACCGTGAAAATACATTTTGATACCAAAATCATGTATCTAGCTTCAATATTAAGGAAGTTTTCATCGGAATTTCGTCTCTTTGTTTCCACTGTTTATGTTATATTCTACACCAAAATCTGTGATCTAATATCATGCTTTAATAAAACAACACAACTTTCTTAAACATCAAGATAATTGAATAAAATTTTCTGAAATTACAGAGTATATTACTATGCAAAGGATTTTGCTTTTTAATACCTACAAAAATACAACAACTAAACAATTTACTTTCATATTATGTAGTAATAAAAAATGAATGTGCTAATGTCGGGTAAGAATTTATTTATTTCGCATCAACTGATTTTTTTAAAATGTAAAAAACATAAAATACAGTGAACTTTTTAAATTGCCCATTATACCTTTTATATTTTCTAGCAAATAGTGCTATTAAATGAAGTAACGTATTGAACTTTTTTTAGACTGGGTGAAAGATAAAAAAATTATTTACACTTTATATAATTGGTGGCAAATAGATTCCCCCCCCCCACCCATTGAAGTAATGAAAATCCAACATTTATATGAGGATCTCCAAAGAAATTATAGAGTTACATGCACACCTCCTGTAAGTTTTTTTTCTACTGTAAATTGCCATTTTGTAACATAACAATATTTCGTCCTTAATATATTTATGTACATATTCTTAAATCTCTCAGTGGTTAGAAAAAAACCCGGTCAATCGTCCACATTTTCTGCAATAAATATTTTGCAAAGTCATTTTATAAATAGTGAGTTATGTATTTCTATTAAAATTTTATAAATAGAGAAGAGACTGCACTATTTCTTAACAAATGAAATATATCCTTCAAGAGTAGGAATCACGCATCTCAAATTTTCTTAATTAGTGTTTGACATGAACAAGGTATGTAGATCCAGATATCAAAAATAAATGCTAGGATTTTACGGTCATTTCGCAACTCCTACGCAGAAGGATTTGCTAATTAAAAAAATAGGATTGGTAAAGGGATTGTATGATTAAAGAATGATCAAATATACAAGTAAATACGTACTTCTGTTGAGACAAGGTCCATTACAATTTTTCTTTTTTTTTTCCATTTCGGTCTTCAGTTTTTTGCGTGCTTTTATAGGTTCCTTTGATGGGTCCGATTGAATTACACTGATTAAGAATATGTAAACGTCATAGCATTACAATTACTCCATTTTCTATTCAAGAAATGTGCGAGTTTCGAACCCACGAACATTGAACTCCATTGTTAGGTCACTCCATATGGTCCAGTTTGGTATTAAGTGATTTTTTTATAGACCGATTTGGACCAATATTTCGGTCCATACCGCAATGAAAGACACGGCTTTACACCGATATTGATTCCCTCGACTCACTTGATAAGTCATGACTATGTTGTAATTTATTCTTCTTGGCAAATAAACGAAGTAATAAGTTGTTCTACACTTATTCTCCGTTTCCAAAAGGACAATAATATAATTTCTTGTTGATTCCTCCTCGTATATAAATATATATTTGGTAATCTTATCATATCTATGAAGAAAATTTCATAGAAAATGTTATACAAATAAAAGTTTAAAGCTATACCATTAATGAAATATTACTTAGTTATAGTATAATGAACTATGGAATAAAAAACTATCAAGGATTTCAGTTTCTCTTCAGAGTAAAAGTTGCATGATACAATAAAGGGAACGACGCGCAGATCCTCAAAGAACATTTACTATCATATCGTTGTTCGATGTTTTTGAAACACACATGACTTCATAGATAATTCATCTATAAAATCGGCCATGACAGAATTTTTATATTTGACCAGTGTAGAGCAACTTCTTTTAAGGACGAATTTAGTTCGATCCACTAAAAATCATAGCAGTATCTGACTGTTCTCTTGTCTTCAACCCACCACTTATACCTGTCTCATACTCAAAAGTGTTTGTTTAATTTACATACAAAATATATCTTAATAATTTTGATTACGTATATTGATAACTTTATACCTATGTATATATGTAGATACGAGCATAAGCGTACTGGAAAGTGGTATCCCAGAGAGCAAAGATGCCATAAATCAAAACATTGATGACAGTTTTTAATTTTTGTTGCAAACTGAGGCTTTGATATTATGTGCTATTAATAAACGATATAGTCAGTGTATGCTGGTATAGAAAAATGCATATTAGTGTTGGATTTGAGGCAAAGTTTTGAGTTTGGTTGAGTTTTTTTCGAGTCGAGTTTGGGATAGAATAAATTACACATCTTTGAGGCTGGTCCAGTTCGATTTACTACATAATATACATTGTGATTTCTCGTTTTAAATCTCTGCTTGATAAGATTTTTTTTTGTGATTCAAATTGGTAAAAATAAACGCCAAAAAAACACTTGACATTTTTTTTAAAATACGTCATTTTCATTTAACTGTTCTATCCATTTTACACTCATAAATTAAAATGAACAAAATACTTATATATAACATTGAGAAAAAAAAAAAAAAATATTTTTAAAATAATCTTAACGACATTAATTTGGCCTACAACCATTATAAATTTTTTATTCTTACAAGTCCAGATATCAAATAATAATTTTTGAATAAACTGTCTAAAAGTATGCATCCTTATGCATATGCTAATTTGTGGAATCAAATTAGTAACCATCAGTTTCATTGAGGTTGCGTGTATTACATAAAATAACAGCTACGAATTACACTATTCTTACAACTATTATACGCCTCAGTCCTCACTCAATCATAATCAAAAAACAGTGGAATGAATATTTTACAGCTTCTATGCAGAAAAAAACATTCATTCTTCGATTTCTTCAAATTTTTGATGTAAATCTAGGGCAACCTATAACGAATCCCCTTCTGTGAATACGAAATAAAGGGGTTGCCTGAGTTATTTTTGGGTTGGTTTCTTTGTCTTCCATATTAATATTCTTTCAACTATCTTGTTGAATGATAATATTGTTTAATATATTTTATTATTTGTAAATTCAAAATTATACACATTATGGGCCCAAAAAATATAGCTTTAAAAGGAATACCCTTCTATATTTATGTGTGTTACTTCCCCAAAATTACATATAGTGTGGGAAAGAAAAGAAGAAAGATGGAGTCAAAGAGACAGCGAGTGTCAGATCTTCTCGACGCACAGCTCTCAACTAGAGACATTTGCAATAGACATTCCCTACTCCAATAAGCTTGTGGCTACTGTCAAAAATCTTAAAAAGGGTGGAAAATACTTTAACAGGAAGACTGGCGGTGGTATACATGTAATCAGTATTGACCTCATTGGTTTGAAAAAGGCCTACAAATATTCCTACCTGAACATAATGAAGAAGTTGATTTAGAATTGGATGTACAAAAACTACCCAGAATGCAATTACGATAGGCAATAACATGTTGCTCCATCACGCAGAAGCTTATTGGTCTAAAATAGATACAATAAAACTTGGCAGGATTCTGGAAATAGAAAATGTGGCCTGCTTCAACACCTGACCTTTTGTCTTTCGACTATGTAATGTTGGACAAAGTTGAGAGAAATGTCACTGTGACACCACATATGTAATGTTTCTCTCTGTCAAGTATGAGAGATTGGTAGTTAATTCCTTCAGAATGGTTATCATTCTATCCTGAGGACACAAGCCATTCCTTCTGGAGAGAGATTATTTGGAAGGAAGTATTTTTTTCAACAAGACAAAGAAATAAGTCTTACAGCCAAGATCTACAGAAACTTTTTAGGAAGAGAAAGAAACCTCTGACACCTTATCTATTATGCAATGCCCAGCTCAATCTCCTGATTGGAACCCAATAGAGCTATTTTAGGAACACCGGGAAAAGTTCCCCACAAGTATCCATGAGTTGCAAAACATTTTGAAAAATGCTTGAAATGATATCACACCTACCTATCTGGAAAAACTAACAGCCAGAATACCAAAAGTCTGTAAAGTAGTTATAGTGGCAATGGGAGGATTTATGATGAAGCTAAAATTGCAACAAAAAACTTTTATTTTTTACAAATAAATGTTTATTTGTGAACCTTATTTTTTTTTAATATCCTAATTATTGAGCTACCTGATCATAAAGTCATAGGAAATAGAAAATAAGTGAAATTCCATTATTTCCAAGCCTTATCTTACCGATATATATATATATATTAATATTTATTTCACGAAATTAATTCGTACATTAACAATTTCTTTGCTCTTACAGGACAGGGTCTAGAGGTAAGTCAATCACTCAAACTTCAACCAGCATTCTCCAACCTGGCCCTGAACCTGGCACAGGCCTTGCTAAGAAAATCCCTGTCGAGAATGAAAGCCCCAACAGTTCAAATCCGGTGAGCTTAGATCTCACATTACTTTTGTTAAAAACATGTTGGTTTTTTCAGAATAAATCCTTCTGCAACTACCCGATATGGGCAATCAACATTCTAAAATAAAATTGTCTGTTACCATCAATTTAAGTTCTTTATCAACGTGATCTATGTAGTTATTTGCCTCCTTGGGCATGCAATTGACACAGAGGTAAATAATACTGGCCACATGGCGTTCGTATTTGGAGTACACATTAAGGAAAAGTATTTATGTTCATAAAGTTTGGTCAGCTGAATCTGATTAGCACACTTTCATGGAGAAATATCTGGGGCTACGTAAGATCTTGATGGCTTAACCTTTTTCCGATTTTCAAATCCCCCCTGTATACTTTTTTAGTTTGCTCATGTAACGATATAACACCACGATCATTTGATGATTAATAACATCTGAAACAATATCTTCAAACATATCCTACTATCGGGTCCCTCACGATCTTGATCATGTATTACATTTCCACCTATGTGTGAAAGATATACACATATAACCTACCCAAGGTAGTTATCCTATGTGGTAAAAAAAAAATAACTTTTTCATTTTCCCTTTGAACGACTCTAAACATAATTTATAACATCAGAATATGTACGATATAAACTTTCAAAGAACAATAAATAACTCTACCTACAGCTATCTGTCAAAACTTTGTATCACATAAACCCCTGATTCCCCATTCATTCATATGTAGAACAGTGGGAAAGAAAGGATAAATAGGGACACATTTTTTTGAATATGCGTCATTGACTATTGTAATAGATAGTTCTATAAGTATATTATTTCGTACCTTACTTTTTTCTCACCATAATTTTGCAAAAAAGTAATTAAAAAGCATTTAAAAAACATTTTTAGATGATTGCCATATCCACTAGTGTTGCGGTTTGGTATGGGAAATCCAAACGAAGAGCGCTAATTAGGTCAAACTTCGGTCCCGACCGGTCATGTAAAAAGTAGTTCTTTTAAGTGTTCCCAATTTTATCTTGCCTCATCCCATCCCCCTACGAAATATTTTAATACAAACACACACTAATGGAGAGTAAGACCAGTACGGATGTCACACTACTACGTCAGTGGCTCAGTAATCTTCCTTACTGCAACATACCCTCTTCTTCTTTTAATCAGGAACAAAAACATTGTGCACTTTTTTGCAATCTAAATAGTAATATAGACTAAAGCGGACACGCTCACTACTCGATTGGTCCAAATAGTCAGAGAACGTATAAAAACTTGATAGTGAGTATCCACGGACAATAATTTACAGGAAGCCTTGTGATGCGGAAAGGGCCAAATCGGTCAATTGGTAATTGCAATCGCTGACAACATAAACACAGCATCTGTTAAACTGTCCATCGTGTTATCAATTAAACCATACGGCATCACAGCTTTACACTTTGCAAGGGAGAACTTCTAACCCTGCCAATTAAGCTTTAAAAGGTCACCAGAATGTCCGCTTTTATTAATCTAAAACGGAAGCCTTACATGAAAGATTTTTTCTGGTTCTTAATTGTTGATTTTTTTTTGTTAAATCCAGTAACTCGACAAACAATAGATGGTTTGCAAAAAGTCCTAATAACGCCCCTAGAATCATGAAGGCCAAGAACTTAAGCAGATTATGGGTTTGGGCTTTGTTAGCATCGAAGGTCTTGTTATTGTACCCTTCATATTGACGCAGGGCCTTAAGGTCAACGCCCAAGTCTACATCAGTGTTCTGCATACTAAAGTCTTCCCTTGGATCTGCAACATCATGTAAGACAGACCTTGGATCGGGTAGTAAGACGGGGCATCGTCACACCAGTACTTAATTTTTATATAAGGTATAATAGTAATTCCACGTGTACGAGTCCGTAACTAATAATTAATTCGAAGGAATAGATGAGATCCAGGTTATAAAAATATTAATTGATTTATTATCACGAACGAAAAATGTGGTTCTTCTTTGAACGAAAGGAAAAAGGAAGTCTCGATAAAAATAACAAAAAGGAATAAATAGGGGTTGGTCACTGAACGCCACAAGAGTTCCCCCCTAAAATTACGGAGTAATAAGTACAATAATTACAATTAACACATATTATTATATTGAGCAAATTTAACCCTACGACCAGATCTTGTTGTGATCGTTGGAACCTTATTTTGATCTTTGGTATTGGATTCTGTTCTTCTGGGTATCGATGGTTTCGTTCTTTTATACTTTTTAGTAGATGAATTGTTGAATATGGATGGATCTGGAGCATATTTTGCTGGCTTAAGTCTTTCTATGGATACTACGTCTTGTTTTCCAGATAAATATTCAACTCTGAACGTATGACTATTTCTGGATATGACTTTCGCTGGACCGGTGTAAGGGGCTTCTAAGGGACCTTTGACACGATCTACACGAATCCATACATATTCGGTAGTTAGAATATCTTTTGGAACATATGATAACTTTGAGGAATGATTTGTACCACCTGAAAGAATTCCAAAATCCAAATTATTAAAATACACTTTTAAATTTGTTATATATTCATGGTCCACAATATTAGGTAAACTTTTTTATCATCAACGAAATTACTAGGTATCATAATTTCCGAACCAGTCAAAGCAGTAAACGGTGGTATTGAATTTGCTGAAGGGATCATCCTGAGACCAAGAATCACAATAGGCAAAGCAAAATACCATTTAGTGTTTTTAGCTTTCAATGCAGACTTTATGACCCTATGCACTCTTTCTATCATTCCATTAGTTTGGGGATGGTACGACGTCGTACGTAGTCTATGAAAACCAACCATAAGTGATAGTTGATGGAACAATTCAGACTCAAACTGTTTACCACGATCAGTAATTACATATAATGGTACTCCAAATCGAGAAATCCATACGTATATAAAAGCATTTGCAATAGCAGAGGCAGTTATATCAGTCAATGGACAAACTTCAATCCATCGAGAAGCTCTGTCAATACATGTTAGTATGTACCTATACGGTAAAAGCGAAGATTGTCCCGGAATTTCTACAGGTGGTAGAGGACCCACAATATCCAAATGAATAGTTTGAAATCTACCACCGGCATAAAATGGTTGAATATCAGTCTTTATATGACGACCCACTTTCGACTTTTGACAATTCACACAATCCGCCGCCCATGCTTTTATTTCCTTATCCATAGATGGCCAAAAATAACGCGACTTAATAATCAATGCTGTTGATTTTCCACTTGGATGTGATAAATTGTGAAACCAACCAAAAATATCCTTATGAAGCGAAGCTGGAACATAAGGACGAGGAGAGGGAGTTGATATTTCGCAAATTAATTCCATCCCATCTGAAATTTTTATTTTTTTAAATTGATGTTTAAACTCATCATAATATTTTACAAACTCTTCTTCTTCTGATAAAGCGATGGTTTGAGCATTTGAAATTCTAGGTAAATCAATAGATACAGGAATTTGTTCTACACTTGCGATTGGACGTGATAAATAGTCAGCGACTATATTGTCTTTACCTCTGATATATTGAATGTCCTGGACGAATTCGGTAATTAATGACAAATAACGTTGTTGACGATCTGACTTGGCTAATTTTTGGCTTTTAAATGCTGATTCAAGAGGTTTATGGTCAGTAAAAATTGTCACATTTTGACCTTCAATTAAGTACTTGAAATGTAATACAGATAAATAGGCTCCTAATAACTCGCGATCGAAGGTTGAATATTTAAGTTGAGCTTGACTTATCTTCTTAGAGAAAAATCCAATGGGAGATGGCTTGTCATCTACAATTTGATGAAGAACGGCTCCCACTGCATGATTTGAAGCGTCTGTAATTAAATGAAATATATTACACTTTGGGTTTAGAAAAGGTAAACAACAAATATTATCCAAAGTGTTTTTCATATCCTCAAACGATGATATTTCTTTCTGAGTCCAAACTAAATCCATTTTAACATCTGATAAACGTATTAATTCTGTTAAAGGTAAAACTAAATTAGCAAAATTGGGTATAAGATGCCTATAAAATCCAATCATTCCTAAGAATCGCCTCAATTCTGAAGGGGATACTGGTTTCTTGAATGCTTTGATAACTGACAACTTATTTTTACATGGTATAATTCCATCTGGAGTTATTGTGACTCCAAGAAAATCAATATTTTCTTTTAAAAATTCACATTTATCTTCCGAAACACGCAGTTTAAATTGATTTAAAGTCTTGAGGACAGTTTCTACATGTTGTAAATGTTCTTCTTTAGTTGTACTAAATATCAAAATATCATCTAAATAAGTGAATGTAAATGTGAATTTGCCCAAAATTTTATTCATAAATCTTTGAAACGAAGATCCTGCATTTCTCAAACCAAAAGGCATATAATTAAATTCATACAAACCAAAAGGAGTTGTAATAGCCGTTTTGAGTTTATCTTCTTCATTGACAGGAATATTGTAATAGGCTTGACAAAGGTCGATTTTACTGAATATTTTTGAGCCATGAAGACGAGTAGCAATATCATTCATATGAGGAAGTGGATATTTATCAGGAATTGTTTTAGCATTTAAAGCTCGGTAATCTCCGACCATTCTCCACTCTCCTGGTTGTTTCTTCTTCACAAAATGTAAAGGTGTTGCCCAAGACGAACTAGAGGGTCGAATAATTCCAGCTTCAAGAAGAGAGTTTAATTTCTCCTGACAAATCCTTGTCTTTTCAGGAGAAAGACGACGAAATTTGAATGTACATGAAGGAGAACTTCCAGTATCTATCCGATGATGTACGTCCGGAGGAATATCGATCGGGGCGTTATTAGGACGAGATACTGTTAAATAAGGATATTTCATAAAAATATTTTTAATACAAGACTCAGATGTTCCAAACGTTTGATTGATAGCAAATATGCCATTCTTTGATAAGAGAATACCTGCAGTTAAGTTACCAGTTTTAGGGTCGGACAAAGTTCCATTTTTGCAGTCAATCACAAATTCGTAATGGTGAAGAAAATCAATTCCTATTATAGGATTAGTTACATCAGCTACAACAAAAGTCCATGGATAATTCCTGCGTAATGTTTTAATTCCAATTACACAAGTTAACTCTCCAAATACTTGAATTATTTTTCCATTAGCCGCGACAAGCTTTACAGGTGACGGATTGAGAGAAGTAATCAAAACTTTTGAAATTGGTAATAGTGATATTGTAGCCCCTGTATCGATTAAAATTTCCACCTTTACCAAATTATTGATTTGAGCTGCGACTTTGATAAAGGGCAAGGAGTTCGCCGCTAAACTCACTTGCCTTTCCTGTTTTCCGAACGAATAGGAGAAGAAGGGCGTGATGAAGGCTCTATATTTAAATTCGATCTTGATTTTGGAAATATGCACCATTTCTTACAAGAGCGTGCAGCATGTCCATAAAAGAGATGTGCTCTACATACTTTAGGACGTTGATCTGGATAATATGGAGTCAGAGTCAAAGATTTGAATTCTCGATTATTATCTCTATCTGAAGTAGGTGATGAGTGTGAAATCACCCGGTTAACTGATTTAATATTAATCATTTCATGCAATTGATCAGCCAATTTGCCTAACTGTTCCAAAGAATCTTCAGATCTTGAGACCAAAACAGGCAAAATTTCTGGATGAGCGGCGTTTAAAAATTTATGCTTTACCATATCTTCAGGAATAGAAATCTTCTGAGCTGTTTCGCTTAGAGATTTAAGATATTCTGACGGGTTTCCAATCATCATCGTGCTTCCAATTAATTCGTCGAAAAGTTGACTTTTAGACTTTTCAAAAATGTCAAGAATTTCGGTTTTCAACTTGTCATAGGAGTTGGATGTTCTTGTTTCTTTCCCGACTTTTCGTGCCACGCTGTGAGGGAGTCCTGTTATTGCGTATAAAAATTTTGTCGAGTCAACAGTGATATTATTTAATATAAATTGAGATTCCAAGATGTCGAAAAAAAAAGAAGGATCCTCGATACTAAAATCGGGAGTCCTGATAGCGACTTTAGAAATTGAATTATCTCCACGCTTTTCCTCTGTTACTTCCTTCATAATAATATAATTTTTACAACCTGTTTTCCGCTGCCACCAATATGGGTTTTTGAGTATATAAGGTATAATAGTAATTCCACGTGTACGAGTCCGTAACTAATAATTAATTCGAAGGAATAGATGAGATCCAGGTTATAAAAATATTAATTGATTTATTATCACGAACGAAAAATGTGGTTCTTCTTTGAACGAAAGGGAAAAGGAAGTCTCGATAAAAATTACAAAAAAGGAATAAATAGGGGTTGGTCACTGAACGCCACAAGGACATTAATTGGAAATCCATTCAACATTCCCTCAGACGACAAAATATTGTAAAGGATTCAACTCTGGCAAGTGCAGTTCAGTTCTGGACATAACCCCTAAAACGGATAAAATTCGGTCCTTGATTACGTCACCCAACTTTATTTTTTATTTATATTTATTAGGACTGATAGGACCAGACTGTATTGTACTGCACCAAATAAATATGGACTGATACAACATGATGTTACTTAAAACTTTATAACAATTCCTTATTGTTAATTTACGCCTTTCATATGCAAACAAACTTGTTATTGCTTTATACTTAGATGTTCTCAAGAGTTAAATAATAAATTATGTTCAGATTATCTATTAGAAAAACCTGTTCCTGCTTTGGAGGACCTTTACCAAGTGGTCCATTAAATTATGAACATTTTGAATTTGAAACTTCTATGAGGTATAATTTATTAATTAACAATATAATTGTAACATAATTAATTAATACTATAAATACAAGTAGCATGCATTAGCGATAATGATGGCCTCCAGGGGCTGGTGGAAGGCCTGCCACTAGATTTAGATGTAGTATTTGGTCATGGCATCGCAACCCTGGCTGACAATGACTTTGAGGGCTTTGGTGTTTGAGTAACAGACACTCCAGGAAAATTTCCCCTTCAATATGCACCCAAAATGTGTTATGGAGGGGATTGAATCAGGGCTAAAGGGTGCCTAAAAGTGTCAAAAAATTGCTCAAAAGAAATCAAAAGAGTCTTGCAACGGCGGAAATGGGTTCCTTTCATTGCTGGTGTCAAAAGTGGTTTCTCCACTCTTACAAGTTTATTTCCACACACTTTTTTTATAGCTTTCTGGACAGTCTAGAGTAAACCCCCAAGATCTTTTGGATGGACCCTCATGGACTTGAAGGGATTGGCGTGTACTGTTTTCTTATAACTCCTCTAGGTTCAGTTGGGCCTTTTTGATAGAGCCATTCTTCATTTCCAACGTTCTGTACTTGCTAATGGCGTGGACAATGGTCTTGGAGACTCCCAACTGGTTGTAGTGCGCGAATGATAATTAATTCGCCATTCATGTTCAAGAGTGCTTTAGCTAGTGAGCTCACATATTTTTTGTATAATTGTTTATACTTTAATGCATCGAAATCTAAATTAATTTCAATCGCTCAACCTTGGTTAATTATTGAATTAGTAAATGTTCAAATTTCAATGGACCACCCATTACTCCATTAAGCATTACGTCTTTAGTGGAAGGTATTATGATAGTTAACGATAATTGAGTAGAATTGTTTAAGTGCTACCACTGATTTTGGACCTTTTTTGTTTTATTTTCTATACAGAAGGTTGCTAGATGAAATAAAGGTAAGGACATGAAACCGAACCAAAAATAAATTCGCTCTCAAACTGTGTTGCAACACTAATACCTACCCTTCCCCCTTGTATACATATAATATATTCCAAAGCACTCTTCTTTATTTTTCATTCTTGGGTTGCTTTAAAGATTATGCATATAAAAGAGGGAAGAAAAAGGGACTTCGAGTGTGGTCCATGGGGTTCTTCTTTAATATTAGTAAGTCGTATTTCATAATTTTTCTATGCTCTAGGGCATTACAATCACCTACAAAATATTTTTTTTTTTTTCTAAAAATACATTAGGTTCTTATTGTTCAAGCATTACCAACACATGTACCTATGTAACTAATATGTATGTAAATAGGTTATGACCTTTTAAAACCTATTGTATAATGTACTCTTTATTTTCTAGTGAGAAAGAAGACAAAAAGGAGGTGGAAGCAGTGCCTGTCTCGTCAAATTCCTCCACGTTAACCCTTAATACTTTCAACGCCACGACAACTTCAGTAACTTATCAACCTTTAGAAGGTAATTAATTAATGATTAACTACCAGAGGTGTCCATAGTTTATTAGGGATTTTTTAAAGTTCAATTATTTAATAACACTTTTTATAATGTTTAATGTTATAAGTAAACATTGTATTACAAGGAGCGGGGATCAAATTGTCGCCAAAATATTTTTCTACAAAAAACAACACAAAATATACATTTTTTAACTTTTTTATTGAAAATCAAAACTATGACGAGCCTATAGGTATAGAGTAGCCATTCATTCAATATAATCCCCGTTGGCATCAATAACGGCCTCAATACGGCCTCTGAACCGGCTGCATGCTCTTCTGACCTTCTCATTGTCCATGTTGCCGAATACCTCCTTGATGGAGTCCATCAGGCTGGCCTTGGTGCTATGGGGATGTCTGTTGGTATGTCTTTCGACATAGCCCCAGACAACATAGTCTAAAAGGATTAAGGTCGGGAGAGTTAGGAGGCCACAAATCCTTGGTTACGACGTCATAACAGTTCTCGGTTAACCACTGCATGGAGATTTTGGACACATGGCAGGGTGCTGAGTCCTGTTGCCACAACCAGGGCCTGTCTCCGGCCTTCATAGACCTGGTAAGGTCATCCTCAACCATTTTCTTCACCTTGTCGACAAAGTCAGTGTCCCTGACCTTCCTGTCGGCGCCCTCCTCCTTGGGTGCCCTCTTTATGGTGGCATCAACATCCCAGGTGTCCTCTAGCTTCTTACGGATACGCTGAACAGTCCGTAAATTCACTCCTAAGGTTGAAGCAATCGTTGAATTGGAGATTTCACCTCCATTATTAACCAATGCCATGACTACGGCGGACCTCGAAAACTCCTCCTTCCACTTATAGCTCGTTATCTCCTCATATGATGACAGCATGAGGCTAACTTAACTACGTATTGTCAGCTGACAAGAATAGCTTTCCTATTTAGTTACCGGTTTTTTATTTGATAATGTCGTCTTCAAGTTATCAAGGTTTAAAGTAGGCGACAATCTGATCCTCACTCTCTGTACTATGTCTGTCATTACATATTCGGTCCAGTCCAAGCTTAAGACCGTTCTTATCCGTTGATGGGACTGGTTCTTAAGACCATTGGTCCTTTGGACCGTCAGTACTAGAACTAATTAAAAAAAAAGAAAACAAAGTTTTTTGGCGTCATGAACGACCAAACTTTATAAGTTTTAGAAGTGATATACAAGACTGAGCTGGACCAGATCGAGACGAACTGGATGGGACTGTAGTCATCAGTCCTAAATAAGGAGTAACCCAATGCTAAATATATAATATTTATTTCCTTTTTTATGAGCAACGGAGTCTCGAACCTACGCACATTGAGTTCAAAAAAATCATTTCTCCTGGCGCTCCACCGTACTTTTCTTAACAAATTTACAAATCCTTTTAACATTTACTTTAGTTTTGAGAATTTAGACAATTTTACAAACTCCTTGTCAACACGTTTCATTAGATAAGTTTCAAGCAGATATGAGAAGAAATAGATAGACATGAGTCCCAATACGCATCAAGCAAGACATGAATGATTTGGATGTCGATTCTCAACTGATTATTTAATGTTCCTTTAATTGGTCAGATGGAGTTGTAGAGATTAAGTATATTATTATATGTATGAGTTATTTACTCCGTCGGACCTAGGAATTGTTTTTAAAGTCAATTTACATTATAAGATATCATGAGTTTCGGCATCTCAAACCTTGCCACTTGGAAATAGAAATCCTTGTATTAAAATAATTTTTTTTATCAATTAAAATTCTTTATCTATTTAAAAAACGACAGCTAAATTTTAATCCTGCACTTCTAGAGCACGGTAAACATTATGTAATGAGAATCACCTATGACACGGAGAAAATTCAGCAAATATGCTAATTTGTATTATATATAAGTTTTTATATAATAATGTGGATTAGGCTACATATTATATATCTGAGATATTTATATATCAAACCTGATACGAAGACTTTGTTTTAAATTTCCTTAGCTTTACTCTGGATTTTAAAGTTGACTAAATGTGTCTGTGTCTTTAATTTAATTTGTAAAACTTACAGGAAACCTTCGAAACAAGTTTCTATGCTCTTTTCGCGGATTGAGAATGGTTAATTTCTTAAATTTCAAAGACACATTCTTTGCTTTCAGTTGTTCTTCATCTGACAATATTAGAACATTGTAAGAACCCAGATTATTGTATGTGACCTATATTTCCTTCCCTAAGAGCGACCAGGAATCGAACCTACATGAGTTTAGGGAAAGTATATTTCCTGAGCACGTTGTCCACTAGGCTACGTTGCTCCATTAAATCAATTAAACTGTGTCTCCATGGGAGAAAATAAAAGTCTTCAAATCAAATATTGACAGAAGTAAAAGTCTCATAAAAAATTGTTGCTTTTTGCAAAATAAAATATTTTGGCCTCAAAGAGTATTAGGATCTGCAAAGAGCATTAGTTAGATCTATATTCATTTACTATTTCAGACTTAATTTAATAAAAAAGCTGATTAATTAGATTAAAAATATATGTATTTTGCTATTTGAAGGATATATCGCAAAAAGGGTATTTAAAAAAAAAACTGTGTTACTTAGGACAGAGTAAAGTATTCACTTCCCAAATTTGAGATTGATCGTTTAGTGTATTTGCTATGATACATACAAACACAATCTTAAACTTTATAGAGATTTATGTGTAGCTTGTCAACACTAAATCAAGCTAGAATGATTTCCTCCCAATATTTAGTATGATTTATATTTTTATTCTTCAAATAATTATATTTGATTTTTGTATGAATAAAATATTCAGAGTAATCCTTTTGAAATTGCACATAATGATAGCACAAGTTTCTGGGAATAATTAAAGGATAATAATATTATATGAATTTGAAAGGCCAAATTCGGTTTAAATAAAGTTTCATGAATCAAATGAATGTTTTTATGTATAGTAAAAATTCATAAAATTTTCATATCATCAAAGGAGTTTGACGATTAAGCTCATAACAATTGACTGAAATATGTTCATTAAATATTTGTCTGCTTGAAGGGTTTATTTTTTATAATCTCAGAGTCCCGTGTAACTCTGGGGTAAATAATAAATAAGGTGAAGTTGAAGTAATTTCTTATAAATATTAAGAAAAAAATATATATATTAAATTAGTCGTAAAAGAGACAAATATAATTTCTATGCTATTAGTTTATATATTTTATTTTATTTTTCAATTTCTTTTCCAAAAATTTAGTTTAGGTGAATAATTATGTTTTTTTAACTTTAAAAAAAAAATGTATTTGAAATTTGAAGGGGGAAAAAATTAGTTTATTTTTAAAAACATTGGATTTTTGAAATTATTTTCTTACAAATTACAGACTTTTTTTATATAATTTTTGAACCTTTTTTGCAAAAATTATCTTGTTCAAATATTTTTTTAGACGAATTATAATATTTGAATATATATTTTAAATATTTAAAAATGTTTTCAAAAAATATAATTTTTGAACCTTTTTCCAAAAATTAGCTTCTTCAAATATTTTTTTAAACAAATTTCATTTTCAATTTTTTCATAAAAAAATTTCAAGCCCCACCCCCTTAAAAAATAGAATCTAGCAGACCCCCCCATCTGATTAGGCTTCGTATTTTGTGAATGCCCATTTTTTTCATTGCAGCATATATCATATGATCTTAAGTGAATCTATTTTTACCCTCTTATTGGTCAGGTAGAGCTACACAAATACCAAAAATAGATTTAAATGAATATACATAACAAATTTGACCCGTCAACATAAAAATAAGTTAAAATATCTTTTTTCAAAATTGAGTGCGGATTAGATTGGTTTAGATTCGATTCTTTTGGACATTGTGAGGTACCCCAATAGCCTGATTTTTTTGGTTAACAAGATGACGACGAATGATGTATAAGATATTTCCAGGAAATATGGAACTGTAAGGCGCTATTTAATGAGGGATACAAAGTTCTTATTAAGTTTTGAGAAGAATATCAAGGAAGTTGCCACGCTACGCTTTGACAGAGTTCATGAAGGCCAAGAACCTTTTGGGTCCACGTTTTGCTGCCAACCCCGTAAATATAAGCTAGAAAAATAAATTGCAATTTTCTCCTTTTCTTATTCAAAATTGTTTAATGTTAACGCACCAGAAGTGACTCTTAAAAAATGTATTACTCCGATCGTAAAACAATAACTAAATGTTAGATTCATCGTGAGTTTATTGTTGGTCAAAAACGACGAAAATCTCAGGAAATGTATTTATAAGATCGTAAAAGTACATTTATGCACTTTCTGAATATTTATTCACGATTGTTTTTGTGTTGACGTAACACATGGATTCGGTACCTAAAACCTATATGTGTGTAAACACTCAAGGGATGGTTAAGAAAATATCACTTTTTACATACATAATCAACATCAATAAACAATTTATTGCCCCTACTTCATCCTTGAAGTCTTGAGTATGACTCAGTATATATTTGCACATTATTTCTAAATTTTGTACATATTTGGCCCGTTAAGACGAATGTAAACTACAAAGTTTTTTTCTAGAAATAAAGTCGGGATTACTGTTGGGATCTTCTACAAATTAACCACAATTTATATTTACAAATTTTTGTCATTAACTCTTTGGATGTGTTGTAAATACCACATAAAATACCCGAAATTCATCATCACTAAAAAATAATAACAAATGGATTGATTCTATATATTTGAAAGGTACATATCTGTTTTGCTTTGTTTTTTAATTTAGTAATAGATATAAAAAGTAAGTCGTTATTGGTAATCAGATAAGTACATACAACATACATGGAACTGTTCATACAAAATAAACTAATTCATGGCGTTTGACAGTTGCAAGTGAAGAAAAAAAAAGGTAAGTTTTTATCTTGATTTAATTGAAAAAAAAAAACTTTTTTTTTCCCCGATAAGAACATGTAAATATTCCAATTAAATATGTCGTCCGTCTACATAAAAGCATGCTAGAATGATTTTTCTCAAAATTGATTATGGAATACTTTTGTATATTTTGACGAATTATATGAAATATCTATTCACTAACTATTCTTAGTAATCCTTTGATTGTGTTCTAAATTACACTTTTAAAGTAGACAGATCGATTGCCACAATGAGTATGAGGGGAAAAAATCATATCATATATATATAAGTCCTATTTGTAAGTCTGTTTTGATGTTATGACACATGGAATCCAAAAGGGTCGAACAAATCAGACTCAAATTTATTAAGTATAAGTATAAAATAACCTAATCATGTTCCAATGATATTTTCTAGGACCTATTTGTGACCTTATTTGCTTTCTTTAACGTTGTTTCTTCTCTTCTGCCTCTATATCTTCCTACATCCCTCCTACTGTGTCCTTTCTTCCACCTTCATTCTTAGTTTCTATTCCCTCTTCCAACGCAGTCAGATTTTGCTAGTATATCTATAAAACAAAACTATTTAATTAAGTAATTTTATAACAGTTTTGATAATTTGAGAGGCTAAGACTCTCCTGTTCCCAATAAATGAATAATAAATTGACAGATTTGATGTGAAAGAAGGGACCATATCATGGCCAGTATAATATCCACAAAATTAAATAAAGATAATAAATTATAGCCCAAATTCTTGGGCTTCTTAACTAGTTTTAAAAAGACTAAAAACTAAATATTTGATTTGTTTTTTTAGATTCAAAACTCAAGTTTATTTACTTAAATAAAGATAATAAATTATAAACAGTACTTATTACATAATTATCCAACAATAATATTGGTCATAGGTAACTAATAAAAATGTTTAAAGGACAACCAGTGAAAAAAATATAACAAATTATTAAAATAAAGGGTTTAATTCAGAAAAAAATATATTAGGATCTTCTCCGTTTTTATTTTTTTGTTCAATATTGATTTTATGTTGACGTGCTATATCGTGTAACCATGTTTTTTCCCAGTTCAAAATATAATGAAATAATTAAAATAAAATATAACGCTCTCAATAACGTCACGAGGAATCTATTTTACCATCTCTAAGGACTGACATGGGAGACTGGACCGTGGTCCTTGGTCCAAGATATGGATCTACAGAGTACTTATTTTTTGTCCTTTTATAATTTATCTATTCTATTTGATCCTTAACAACTTGGCTCGGTTCGAGAGAATCGGATCAACACTATAAAAATCCTTTAATGTTAGCTAAAAAAGCAACCCAAAGACAAACAAAAGTATCTCAGTGTCGTCAATCCAGTGCAAAATGGCTATGCCATACTTGAGCCCCTTCTTGTGCATCCCTAATTTATAACATTGCAGGCATTATATAGATGGAAGTGTTTAGTTATCAGGGAGATTGATAATAAATTATAATATTAAGTATATACACAGGCTAGTGCAAGTGGGCGGTGATGATGGTATTGTTGTTGTCATCAATAGTTTGATAAAAATAAAATATTTTATTTATCATTTCTTGTAAGTATTTATTTATGACTAGTTTTTTTAATATTTTATAACAAATGTTATAGCATTGCAAAACCTGGATACATAAATTGATATAATGATTCTAGCTAAACAAAAAATACACACACGAGGCAAAAGTTTATTTAGTTTCTTCCTTGCTGCTTGTAGTCAGCTCTGTGTGGTCCGTTCTCAGTCCCTTAAATCCATATAACTATTATTTATAGGCCTATTAAAAACTTGATAAGTGTGGTTAGGAAGGAAAATAAATGATTTAACTACATAAATATAATATAATAAAATATATAAAAATAAATTGTGCCAAATGATGTAATTCATGTATTCAAAACCATCATCACACGTCGTAATCTTTAAGGTATCACGTAACCTTTCATACGAAAGGGAACAGAAACAAATGCTCGGCAATTCTTTACAACAATGAAATTTTAATTCAAAAACTATTGAGGAGTGATTGTAGATTTAGCCTAATCTAATTTTACTGAATATAGTTCCTCAGATATAAAATTTTCTGGACACGAATGAAGTTCTCAAAGTAACAAAGACCTTTGGTAATTATTGCTATAAAATGGCAGTTTCTTGAGAAAGTTCGATCGTTGGTACTCTCATTGCCTAAGGTCCTGATAAACCACTCAACTATCACCCTTGCATTAGAGCTCTCGTTCAATATTATAAAGAACATACCCTAAAACAATAAGCGAGCTAAAAAGATTTAAAGAAAATCCTTTTTGGATTCTTTATTCAAAGGGATACCTTCCTTGAATTGTACTGCCAATTATGTATAACAAGGCCTGCCAATCACCTTCCTTATAGGAATTGGTTCAGTGGAAAGGAAAAAAATGAAATAAACACCATATTTGTTGACGGCAAGGCGTTGGAAGAACTTGAATATAGAAGAAGAAACAATCAACTCGAAAAACCCCTTTACTACGTAGTCACAGAAGTGGTTTCGATACAGGTTGACGACATCCTCAATATATACCAGGAAGTCGAATAAAACTGAAGGTGAATGTTTTTTCTCCAAGAATCTGTTGTGACTTTGTTCAATTTGTTTTATTTTTGTGATCGAGTGTGGCTTTTAATATCTATGGTGAAGAGTATCATGATCAGCAGATTTGGTATAAGTCTCAACATGTCAGATTGGCTTGTTGCTCTTACAATGAGAGGATAAAATACTTTAAAGTAGATAGTAAAGACTCTCAAGATAATATATGCATACAGATCAAAAAAGTAGGTACTGTAGGTCTGAACAAAACAATCGTGAGACATATGGACTCAATGGACTTTTAAACTATATTATATTTCATATTTTTATAGTATCAAGGGGACTTCTCCCACTTTTTTTACAACTTTTAAATCTTTTATGTGCTTTTAAATAACTGGAGAAAACACCATTCTTTATTCACATACATATTTTTTTTATTCTAAACAACTGAGCTAATTCTAATTCACCAATCAACGTTTAGAACACTGATAAGTGGGATATAAGTATTAATATTTTTGTGTTAGCGAAATATCGCCGTGAGACTGATTATTTAAATGAATTGTTAATGATGTCATGTCAGGTATTTACATTAACACATGTCCGACCGCATATTAAGTGTAAAATCAATCATGAGTCCTCCACTGACGGAGACACTGACTAACTATATATATAATATTAAAATTTAATTCTTTTTATTTTACAAGTATCACTTTAACTAGGTTTAAATTTTGCTATGTTATGGATCTACCCCACCGAAATGAGCTGAGAGGCCTAAAACAATGCCAAGATGAGTTTTTTGATTATTTCTCTGTAGTAAATTTTTTGTGCTGGGTTAAAAGTAAGGAGCATCTGCAGGATGATATTTTGAGGGGGTTGGTTTTTGGAATTGAAAAAAAGAACTTCCACAAATATTGCAAAAACTCATAACTATTCACAAAAAAATGATTTTATTTAAGAAAGTTTGAAAAATTCAATTTTTTGAAAAAAAATAAATTTAATAATAATTTTGTTTGGCAAAAATTTGAAAAATCCAGTGTTATTTACAAAAATATTATATACTAACTTTTCTGAAAAAAAGTAAAAACCCACAACTTTTTATAAAATTTTTTGAAACAATTTCAAAAATTATGTTTCAAATATTCAATTATGCAAAAAAAAATCTAAAATCTATTGCTGTTAATAAAAAGTTTAATTTATTGGAAAGAAATTTGAAAAAGACAATTTTTGGGAAAAAATTCAGAAATAAAAATTGGAAATATTCAAATTTTGGAAAAAAATAAATCAAAAATCTATTGTTGATCATACAAAATTAAATTTATTGGAAACTAATTTGAAAAATTAAATATCAAATATTCAAATTTTTGAAAAAAAATTCAAAAATCTATTACGGTTCATAAAAAATATAAATTTTTTTGGATACAAATTGTGAAAAACTAAATTTTTTGGAAACATATTTGAAAAGTTTATATTTTTATAAAATAATTTCAAAAGTTTTAAATTTTTCAATACTAAATTTAAAACAAAAATGTAATATATTGATATTTTTGGTGAAAAAATATCCAATATTCAATTTTTGCTCTGCAGCATAATTTTTAGCAAGAAGAAAAAATCCTTAATTCGCGGGCTGGAGCTATAACATCTCCAGTCCATCCCTTACGGACAAACATGGAAATATAAACCCGAAAATGGGACAGTCTAATGTACACTCTAAACAACTATATTTACCTTTAAGGGGTTGCTATATACGTACTTAGTATATATATAGTTTATACCTTAAAGCCACTCATAATTGGATGTATGAAGACTCAACCCTTTATTGTTGTGTTATTGCGTTCCCATTTTTTCCTTTAGAAAAAAAGTCAAATCTCATTTAAATAAATCTGATTACACCCAACAGTGAGATGGCCCATCTTCTATATTACTATAATAAATATTGCCCCATTATACGAAAATATGAAGAAAAAAACAAAAAAAAACAATTGAATATATGGTATCTTGGTAGTGTTGGGATTCCATCCGAAATCGAATTTATTCCCCGGTTCGGTCATAGGGTGTATATTTAAGCCTTTCATACACAGACATTACCTCACTCAAACAAAAATTTACACGGTATTTGGTGGCCAGCTGTCCAGTTGACTCCTTTCATCTCCCTAATCAGTGTTCTGAACGTTGATTGATTCAGTTAGAATTAGCTCTTGTTAAGCTTAAACAATTGTTGAATATCAAGGTCACACTAAAGATGAACATAGGCGGAGGTTTTGTGCTCTACAAAATGCCCATTCTTGTTTTAATCATAAAACAACTCTCAAAATATTTTTTGTATTATTTTAGACCTTCCGTTTAAATCTTTGAAGACGTAAATTTTAACAAAAATTTGAAGAGCTATAGAGCCCTCCAAACGATGCACATTTTTTTTTACTATTTTCATAATCTGTGTAAATTTACGCAAGTTGTGATGCCTTTTGTACTTGCATAGCTCAAAAAATACATTAACCCAAATAGACATACCCTATTTTTAAAAAAAGGCTTTAAACGCCAAAATTGTAGAATATGAAAGTTTTAATGGCCATTTTTGTGTTCTACCACCTAACACTAGAAAAACAAGGGTATTATTTTTGATATCCATTTGGATTTCAATAAAATGTTGTGAAAAAACTTCTTAATCATATTTGTTCAAAATTTCTAGAACTCTCCTTATTCATATTATTAAACACCAAAAACAAGATTATAAATTAAAATTGGTAATGGTTTCGTTGATATAGTGAACACTACCCTGGCAGACGTGTGTATCATATTTGATATCCAATCATTTCAAGTAATGTTTTTATCCTACGATTGAGTATGAAAAGGCTCAAGCAAGTTCAGACATGAATGGAAAACTTTAGAAAGAAATTGCATACCTTCCTTATTGATATATATGCATAGAGAACAAGCAACTATGATTCAATTTGTTATTGTGCAAGGGTGTCTGAAAAAATTATCTATTGAAGAAATAAGACATTATCTGGTGCCTACATCATACTCCAATTCTGAAGGTGATGATTTCAAATGGGAACAGGATAATTATAATATGCCCAACCACCTCAATTAAAATCTTTTGGTTACTATTCTGATGTTTTTGACAAGACTGTTGTTGAGAAATTTCGTTGAATACCATTATTAGTTCTACAAGATGTCATATATATGTACATTAGACTGGTCCAATTTGTACTTTTTTTTGAAATATTGAGACGTCAAAGGCTTAAAATATGCCTTTGAGTAAAAATAGATGAATGACTAATTTTAAACAATTTATAAAAAAATTAAGAGGTCGCACAACGAACTTAAAGTTTTGAAAATTGACGTTTTTTCGAAAATTTTATCATCTTCTTTAATTATTTTTCAACCATTAGGAGATATGATTAAATCTTTTTTATAATTTGTTTTAGATAATAAAATAACCTTTATAAAATGATTATACTATTTTGTTCTTAAATTAGTTTTTTTGGATTTTAAACGCAATAGTAGTGAAGGATTTTTTTTAACCTATTACTCACAGAGCGCTTTATCGCTCTTTATTTATCTTTAATTAAACGACAATACTGTCGAATATTTACCTTTAAAAATGAAGAATACTATCAGGCGGACTTTGAACCTTCATTAAAGGTTTGTTCAATAAGCTCTTTTGTTACAGAAAGTCATCGAATTCGTTTAAAATATGCCGAATTGTATTTTCCTAAATAATCTCCAATTTTTTTCGTGAACAATCAAGATAAAAAATTGACAAATCTAAATATTATTTACATACAATGAGTGTTGTTGATATTAAAAAAAAATTGTTCATAAAAATTGAGGATAGTCCACTCAATTATGAGATTAATCTCGAATTAACCATATAATGAAGCAAACTAAACTAGTTTAAAAGACTGCATATGTTGTCTTCTACACTAATCAAAACGCTGTCAAGGTGCTCTAAGACTTAAAGAGTCTAACTTAATGACTTGTATCCATCCCATAAGTTCACTTATTAAATGTGTAAATCTTGATTGTTCACACCTTTAATACATATGTAATCAAAAAGGTAAAATTATAATACCTTCTCCAACTACTTATAAGTTATTGCCTAACCCTAGTTTGTTTTCACTTCTAGTTTTTTTCTTTTTATACCATTTATCTTCTTCCATTCTCATTTTCGTAGATACAAAAAAGTATTAGTTCTACCTATGTAACATAGGTAACTATTGTTTAAGAAATAAAAAGTCAACGGGGTGCACAATATTGATGAACAATGTGTTATATATACATAATAATTACATTTAGTACCTACGTATAATATTCTAGAGTAATAAAACACATTTCAAGCAGCCAAAAAATACTTATAAATGATTAAAAACGTATATAGAGCAAATGAAACCTCTATGCATATCATTTGGCTCCTCAACAAAAAAGCAAGCTGGATTGACTTTTTTTTAAATCTAAAAATTATACTTTTTGGAAATAAATTTCTCCAAAGCACCCCAATGGGTACACATACTCCCATTTGAGAACATCTGAATTATAGGACTCGCAAATTGCACTTGAATTAGACAAAATTGATCATAATAACAGAAATATATAGTTTGATTTGGGTAGGTAGTAGATACTAGTGTTGAGATTCGGTCCAAAACCGATTTTTTTCCCGATTTGGGATTAAAGATTTTTGTAGAACAAAATATGGCTGACCTCAACTCCTTGGACTTTACAGTTTTGGACGTCTTGGAGAAGAATGTCTAATGCACCTCTCATTCAAATTTGGATTTGCTGCAATCTGCCATAGTGACAGCATGGTACGCTATAGGCACGGCCTTCATCGTCAATAGCTCCTAATCTGTTGGCCAGGTTTTTGAAGATGTCATTGTTTGTAAAGAAGGACATAATGAATAGAAAATATAGTATTTAAACATATCACAAATTGTGTTAGAGCTTTCTGTTCTTGATTCCATAAAATCATATTTTTCGTAATTTAGGCATGCAATTGCAAGTTTTGGTTGCACATTCTGAAGAATTTAGGATCAGAGTAATCACTGCCTATGTCCTTGCTTTATATGGGATGGGACTAAAGGGAGCACCTGCAAGATTATACTTACGGGGGAGGGGGGCTTGTTTTTTTTATTAAAAAAAAAAAAATGAAGAATTAAATTTTTTGAAAAATAATATCAAATATTAAATTTTTTTTCCAAAAACTTACAGCTATTCACAAAAAATTTAATTAAAAAAATTAAAAATCTATACTTATTCTCAGAAAATTGAATTTCTTTGAAAAAAATTTAACAGTTCCAGATCTCTTAACAAAAAATGAAATTTTTTGGAAAAAATTTCTTAATTAAATTTGAAGAATTAAATTTTGTAAAAAAAAGAAATAATTCAGAATAATTTCCAAAAATTAAATTTCAAGTATAATGAAAATAAATTTCTTATCCCTTTACCGCCAGGGTATACTTCAATGTTTCTTTTTAAAAAAAACAATTTCAAGTCTATAATTTCTATTTAATTTTGATAAAAGCTAGTTTATGATCAATGTAAGGCATAAGTTTCTGAAGGAAATAAAATATATTTTTCTATGTTTTTTCCTATTAAGACATATTTTTAAGGATTTTTCATATATATCCCATTGCCCATAAAAGTTTATACAAAGGAGAATTTTTCTTATTAATTAACTAGATAAAATTCAGGCGGTTAGGTATATATTCTATTTTTTGAGAAAAATCAAAAAATAAATTCAGATATTAAACTTTAGCGTCAGAATCTAAAATTTCTTAATGGATTTGGGGGCTAAATCCCCTGATCCCCTTAATCTTCCCTTCAACATCCTTCAAATTGTCAGAGTGACTTTTTTAATTTTCGGTTTCTTTTTTTTCTGCTTTTTGAAAATGCTTAGAATTACCAATCCTAGACATAATAGTACAACCTCTCGACATGAAAATCTAATAGGTTTTTAATCAGCTCAAACTCTGAGTGGTCCATTCAAATCTGAACACATTGAAATTTAAACTTTAACAAGTTATAATTTATTAATTAAGAATATAATTTCAAAAAAATAATACTATAAATAGATGTGTCTCTCTTAATAATTTATGTAGTCGCCTTTAGGGGCAATGATGGCTTCCAAGTGGGGGTGGAAGGCGTGGCACATGCTGCAGATATATAACTCTATCATTGCGTCACAGTGCTAACTGATAGTGGCTTTGACAGTCTCGGTATTTAGATGACGGACACTGAAGGTCTTCTTCCCCTTGACATGCACTTATAAAGTTCAGACGAGAAAGTGGGCATCAGGGAGTTAGGGGGGCCAAAATTGTAAAAAAAAATTCAAAAGAGTCTTGCAAAGATGAGATGGGTCTCTTTTATTGTTGATCTCTAAAGGGGCTTTTTCCTTTTACAAGGCTCTTTCACCCACTTTTTTGATAGCTCTCTGGACAGTCTTGTGTGAAACCCCAAGATCTCTTGCATGGGCCTTCATGACCTGTGCTGTTTTTTTAGCACATTAGCCTCCAGTTAGGAAATTCTGACAGAGCCCTTCTTCCTCTACGACGTTTCGGACTTGCTGACGGCGTAGATGATGGTCAAAGAGACGCTCAAATGCTTGGAGTGCGCGAATAAAAATTCGTCCATCACATTCAAGTGTCATTTTCTCAACTTGTACATAAGCTAGAGAGATTGGGGTTGCTTTATTTTGAAAACAAAATGTTTATGCTTTAATATATCAACTATATGAATTATTTTCCATCCCTCAACTTTCATTAATTATTGAATAAGTAAGTATTCAGATTTCAATAGACCACCCGGTAAACAAGAAATCAAGAATGAAAACCTGGTTTTTTTCCTTAATTATGGCATAAATTAATGGGTAAATTAATATAAATTCGCCCATCGAGGAGAGATTACAATCAGCTAACTTGATTCTTCAAACCTAAAATAAAATAATACAATCACCATGAAAAACAAACGAAAATGTAATGTGTATATGTCTACGAGTAATAATCATCATTGAACAAACAGTATTCTTATTGAATTTTCAACAAACATTTATAAGCACTTTCAAGAGACTTATTCAATTGTATAAAACCCATAAACTACATACCATATGCCATATTGTCCGGATATATAACACATGGACTGAAAAATTCCGGGTTTCACATATGGATAACGCTTTTTTTTTAATTAACATCATTTTCAGTTAGTACGAACCTTCAAAAGGCAGCTTTGAAAATTTCATTACATTATGTTCTTTAGTTTGTGAGTTATTGTGCTAAGTTGAAATACTGTTCAAGCTAAGGATTGGCTTGAAAAGTGCTATGGGGACTCTGGTCTATAAAGCGATACATAATTTTTTTTTTTTTTGACTGGAATATGATCTTTTCCTCTGAAACGTTATACTTTAAAAATCCTAATAGTACTTTGTGTCCAACATTGTAATTTTATATTGACCCATGGCTACAAGGGAGGGGTAGGGGGTTATTTTTAATAATTTAAAAGACAGTTTTTCAACACCGAAATATAACTAATAATATTTCTTATTCGGCATAAATGAACCCTGGAAATATATTTGATAATAATATATCAGATTCTTGGAATAAAAAAAAGAGATTTGAGTAAAAAATGACGAAACGGACAAACTTTTTTTTATTAATGTAGTAGATATGAGGTGCGTTAACATAAAACAGTTTTAACAAATAGCATGAAAAGTAGAAAATACAAATATTTTTTTGTCTCTCATTTAAACATACAAGCTCCTAATTGAGTCAAATATAGACTTATTATTGAAATTACTGGTATAAGTTTTGATACACAAGAATTTTAGATGTAATTTAGAAACTTTATGTGATTTAAGATACTTATTAAAAATAAAAATACAATCTGATTCGTTTAATGTGTCAATGAATGTTATTTACTGTGAGTGAGACTTGTAGTGCCTCCAGAGGGTTAATTAAAATAATTTGTAGATGGAAATTGACAAATACTTGTCAAAAAATTGAAAAATAAAATTATAAATTAATACATTTTTGTGAAAAAAAATTGAAAAATTAAATTTTTTGAAAAAAAATTTCAAAAAACCATGGCTCTTCTCAAAAAAATAAAATCAAAAGTCCGGAACTGCTCACAAAAAATTATTAAAAAAAAGTTTCAACAAGGGAATTTTTTGGAAAAATATTTCGGAGAAAAATCAAAAAAAATCCATGGCTAATCACAGACAATTTAATTTTGGGGGAAAAAAAATCAAAAATTCAGAGCTTGTCACAAAAAATGAAATTTTTTGGAAAAGAAGTTTTAAAATTAAATTTCAAATATGAAATATTTTAAAAACAACTTTCAAATATGAAGTTGTTTGTAAAAAAATTTAAAAATTTCATATATTATATTTTGTAACAAAAATAAAAAAGTCCTTAATTGGGGTGGGGGGGGGGTCATATCCCCTCTAGCCTTCCCCCTGCAGACACCCCTGTATTTACATACTCAGAAAGGATACCTTTTCAAACGTCAAAACTGACAAACTTTCTTTATTACTATAGATTGTACACATAAAAAGGGATAAGAAAAATTGATGTCTTTACTTCAGATATTATTTAGACTTCCATGAACAACACAACAATCAAATAACTACTTGTGTGTCAGTTCTTTTTTAGGTTTGAAGACTGCATTCCTGTACAGTTCAGTGTAATCCTGCATATCTGTCCTAAAACCTATAAAATGCAGTCCTTGATTAAGTCACTAAACTTTATTTTTTATTCTTGTAATCAGTTATAGTCCCAAGGACTGGTTTTAAGGCTAGACTAAACCGAATAAATAAGTACTGATACAAAAGTAAAGATAACTAACTATATTTGACGCCTTAACAGAGGCTTTTTTTGACCTTTTCAGGGCTTATTCATTCGTAAAATCCATAAAGTTGCATACAAAATTAAAACAACACATAATTATTGTATTCCCTGCATGACTGCACTCTAATACGTGAACAACTAATATTCTTTGAAAAGAGATTTGCATTTGGAATATGAGGCATTATTCGTACAAAAATGTACGCATATTTTTATAACCATGACTCGCATATTTACGATTTTTGATATTATTATATTTTGCACATAACTCAAGAAATCAAATACAAAACGTAATCATGCATATATTAAATATATGTAAAATGACTAATGTATTTACTCAAACGGGTAGGGGGATTTGGATTAGGATGTTTGGCTCACAATTAAGTCATGTCATCCTTACAAATTTGAAATGAATAAAATCTCAGATGTATGTATCTATAAATACCCACAAATAAAAGGCATTTTAATGACCTCTTCGTGATTGGAATATGCAAAACAATTGTTTTTTATCTTTATATTGCCATCTACCTACGTACTTTTTATGCATATGTATAAAATCAATACAAAATCTAGCTAGAATGATGCTTCTACGAGTTGATTGTGGATTACATTTGAACTCTTTTTCGACAAATTATCCTCACTATCTTTGAACAAATTATATTTATGAATCAATTGGAGGGTTCACAAATTGTAAATTGAATTGGACATAATTGATCGTGACACAAAAATAAATGGATTGTTTTTATTGTACAAATGTCATATCAGGGCCCATCTAAGGTTCTATAATCAAATAAAGGTTTCAAACTGTATGTAGTTCAAGTTCTTGATTATTTACATTCATTCCACAAATTTGAATACAGAGCCTATTATTCACTTAAATTTGTTTATAAAATATTTGGATGTGTTGTTGGAAATTGTATTTAGAAGAGCCAAAATTGATTGTCACAATTAAAAAAATGAGAATTTGACAGATTTATGTTGGAAAGAGGGCAATATATGTCTCTTAAATCAAATAAAGATTCTAAACAACAGTGAAAATTATTTTGTATCTTAATCTATGCCATAATTTGAATAATAATCACAAAAATCCCAGTAACTTTTATATAACCTTAAATGTGACGTCTTTTAGATAATTTAAAGGTTCTGTAATATAGCTAACATTATTGAGTATGTCCATTCATACCATGAGTTTGAATAATATGCCCCTATGATAGACTTATAAAGCAAACAAATATATTTTTCATTGTCTTTATTTTTTGTTCTAGATTCCCTACATTGGATTGGTTTTTCTTTTTCTATATTAGTATTTTAGAGCAATATGTTTTATATAGTAATATAAAAGAACGTCCATCTCACTGTTCAATCAAATAATGGTTTTAAACTACCATTAAAACTCTTTGGCATCATAACTTATATATTGTCTACACTATGGAAAGATAAAAGTAATATTTACTTAGGTAATAAGATATCTTTAGTACATTTTAGAGTCAGATTACAGATATATATATAATACAACTAGGCAAAAGTAGGATAAAAATATTATAGATATTAAGGTTTGATTCCTTTATTTAGAAGTCCCATTATGACATCCAATAATTCACTATTTTCCTTAATATTAATGAAAAAAGGTTTCGATACTTATAAAACTTGATCATTGAGGGATCCAAATGGTGGGTAATCAACCATGATGATGTCATGTCCCAAACTGACAAAAAAAGTATTGACGTGATCTTTATTCTATCAGGCAACCTTTCATCCAAAAAGTAACAGAAGAAGGGGCCAAATATCATTTAATATTTTGCCAAATAATTCTGTTATATTATTTCTTCACTATTTTTAAAATTAATTACATATTATTAAAATCTACATAGTACTTTGTTCGATACTGTATTATAATTTTTCTTAGTAGTATATTATTACATATTACATACATATTATTTCTATGAAGAAATAGCCAAAAATTTAGTCTTAGAAATACATAATGGCCAATATGTATATTATATAAATGACGAGGGATTTATATTTTTGGAAAACAAAAAAATCCAAATATGCAGTTAGATATTTGAAAAAAGTTCAAAAATGAACAATTATTGACAAAAAATTATACTTATTGAAAAAACTATGACAAAATAAACGGGGTTTCCCAAGCAAAATAATTTTTTTGTGATAAAAAAAAATCAAAAATCCGCAGCTAATAACAAAATTTGAAAATAAGAATTAAGAAACTAAATTATAAATTTTATAAAAAAAATCAAATATTAATTTTTTTGCGACCAAAAAAAACCGGTGCCGATTCATTAATATTTAAAATAATAGTTAAAAAAATACTATTTTGCTATCAAGGGAGTCCACAGGATTATATTTTAGAGGGCTCCGTTTTTGGAATTAAAAAAAAAATTCAAAATTTATATTTTTGGGAAAAAAAAAATCCAAATATACAATTAGATATTTGAAAAAAAATCAAAAATCAACAAATATTAACAAAAAATTATACTTTGAAAAAACAATTGAAGAATAAAAGATTTTTCCCAATCAAAATAAAGTTTGGTAACAAAAACAATTCAAAAATTCACAGTTTATAACAAAATTTGAAGATAGAAGTTTAGAAACTTAATTTCTAATATAAATTATATAAAAAAATCAAATATTAATTTATTTGGAAAAAAAAATTTAATTAAATTCCAAATATTTAATTTTTTGAAAAAAAAATTACATTAATTGTAGCATACAATAAACTTCACCAAGCACAAAACTGTAAGTAAACTTTTCTTAAGCGTACACTTAAGCTTTAAGTATAATTTAAGCCTTTTTTGATCCAATGTATTAATCCTGTTATATAACTTAATAAAGACATCTAGCCAAAAACGCTAAGTACTTTTTACTTTAGCAAATATATTCAGCTCAGTTTTTTTCATTCTACGTATTTTTTAAACATCCAAAATATAATAATGAAACTTGTCTCCTGTATGAATTTCTGAATTAAAATAAAGATGAAATTGTTTGGGGTAAAAAAATAATGCAAATAGAAGCTTGCTTTAAGTCATAAAAGTTTATAAGCAAATACATTTTGAAAAAGCTATAGCCTTTCAGACAAAAAGTCCTTGATTTCATGCAATTCCACGAGTTTTATATGTTCAGTTACTAAGTAACTTCTTATTTTCAAAGCGAACTAACAATGAGGCCTATTGGTTACGACATTCTACCTCTGCTATTTTTCTTTTAGTCAATTTTGGGTAGTCAAATTTTCCTAGGACATAAAAAACTTGGATAGGAGTATAAAACTTCATATTTTAGGCATATACATCCATCCTTTACTCATAGCTTGAGTATAAAAATTACATAAAGTTATCACAAAGATAATTCAACAATCTCTTTGACCTTCTTGACTTTAACAAAAAAGAATATAATAAATTTTAACTTCTTATGAATTATTATATATTTTCTTATTCCTCTTATAGTTTACTGACAGTACACAGATAATTCTTCCCTACTTCAAGATGAAGTCTCTTCTTCGAAGAGGTGAGACACACAGACTTACATACTTTATTTACACTTCTTTTTGACAGCCTAGTTAGTCATAATGGAAATTGGACAACGGTTTGATGGATTAAAATTGACTTATATGGAATCCAATGGATTTGCACACAAAAATGGATCATGAGTGCTGTGTCTTTCATTATGTTGGACTAAAGTCCCATCCAGTTTAGTCTTACATATCAGTCCTAAAACTTATAACGTTCGGTCCTTGATGACGTCAATCTACTTTATTTCTCCTTGTTTTAATCATTTCTAGTACCGACAATTTAAGGACCGGTCTTAAGCACTGATAGGACTGGTCCTAAGACTAGACTGGAATGAACCACATAATGGGCGTTGGAGGGGGAGGGGCTGTAAGGGATGTAACCCCCTTCCCCCCCCAAATTAATTAAGCGTGCTTTTTACTAAAATTTTTTTGGTCAGGATAGAAAAATTGTCAATAAAATTTATTTTGAAAGAATTATTTGAAAAACAAAAATAATAATAATTTGTACAAGTTATACAGGAGAGCAAAAAATTTAATATTCGTAATTTTTTACAAAAAAAATTAATTTTTTGTAAATAGCTATGGATTTTTGTGTTTTGAAAAAAATATTTTTTTTTCCTTAAAATAGCTTTGAATTGTTTTTGTCAAAAATTTAATAATTTAAGCTTAATTTTTTAATTCTTTTTACAAAAAATTAAACTATTTATAAACAGCTGTGGATTTTTGATTTTTTTTCAAAATTTTTTAAATTAATTTATTTCTTTACATAATTCTTTATCAAGAAATTAAATATTATATTTATACTATATATGACTTAAATCAAAACTTCATTCCTAAACAATTTTTTGTGGAGATTTGACATAATTTGTTACAAGGGACTCATAACTTTAAAATAGCACTACTCTAAGTTGGCATTGGAATTGGTACATGTAGGGCCGTTGCGTTATTATTTAAAAAATGGCCTATCGTATTATTAAACTCCCCCCTTTACACACCACAAATTTTTAGGGATCTCTCGGCTCCAAAATTTTGATGTCCCTTCAAGTCCTGTACTAAATCTTAAAGGGGAGCCAAAATGGGACAGAAAGCCGCCACATAGAGCTATTCATGCTAAATAGTGTATCACCACGTGACGTAGTCATACATCAATCTTCACCAATTTTAAATCTTTTTAAAATTTGCCCTTATTTTTACATAATTAAGACCTAATTAATATTTTAATTAGGTCTAAATTATGTAGGAATAAGGTCAAATAAGCCTCTTATTTTAAAGATTTTTATTGATTTACTAAAGTAATGCAATTGGTAAGCTGAGGTACTATTTTATAATACTGGTAAAGATGATGAATTCTAGAGGGTGTTTTAAAATGTTTCTATGACTAATAAGAAGAATGGTACTAAATAGTGAGGAAATGATATTATGGACTATATTAAGAATCGATACAAATAAAAAATTTCTCCTTTGTTTAAAAACAAGTATGAAAATTGTATTTGGTCAAAATAAATTGCCAATAGTTCCTCTTTGCTCTGTTCCAAAATATATCTAACTGACTCCCCTATAAATACATCTAAACAGAACCAGTTTGAAGGGGGAATTGCAGCCGGAACATATTGTATAAGAGCCTGAAAATAAATTGTAATGAAAATCAAATTTTGGACCATTTTTGTAGTCGCAATCTAAACAGGTTTTTTTTTTTCGAAAGTATTATCATTCCTCATTTTTTCTTGACGAGATAACATCTAAGTATAAAGTAATCACTAGTGAGCGAAAAACAGAAAGTACAAATAAGGATTTGTTTGGGGGGTTATGAGTGTAAGTCCTCGTTGGACTCAGTGTAAAATTAAGGATCAATATCAGGGTGAAACCCTGCCTATATCTTCTTGCTATCTACGGAGTGGAATTGGTGTTTATTTCCATCCGCTCACGACTCCTTGAAACGGATCGAATGGAACGTCACATTAAATCATCTTCTTAAACATTCTTTCAAATTGTTTGGGGAACCATGTTCATTTTTAGAAGGTCATATTTTTTACAAATACTAATATTTAAGTATTGTATATTTCGTCGAAATGTATTAAAATATTAATAACAGTTTTTATATTGTAACGACAATTCATTTGATATATTAATTTCCAACGAAATTGAATACAATTTTGGAAAAAAAAACACAACTAAACCAACTGTAAGGAACCCTCAGAAACCCCCATTTATTACACGAAATTTGGGGCTATTTCGGGTACCACAGTACCCTAAAATGAGGTGAAACCCACCGTTGTTAATTAAATTTATGTTAAGGGCCCCTCTCAACACCCTAATTTACTATACAAAAATTAATAGTTATTACATATTAAATTTTCTGTGATTATTTTCTTATACATATAATATACAAAATAGGGCGTATCCGAAAACAGTCCTAACATTTGGGGGGTAAATAGAGGTTACGGGGGCTCTTAGTGGTTGCTTAAATAGTGGCGGTGGGTGTCATCCCATTTTGAGACACTGCGGTACCCAAAAAAAGCCCAAAAACTCGGATTGTATAAGGAGGTTGGAAGGGGGTCTTACAGATATAGGAGTGATGATGGTGAGGGTATGTTTCAGGTAGGAAATGTCTGAATGGAATATAATGTAACACCATTTGGAGGAGCCCCTTATTTTAAATTCTGAGGTCGACTTTTTATGTTTAGTCTATTCGACGTTTCTTCCATTCAACATTTGTTCGGTTTATGTGCTATTACTCCTCATTTTTTCCACACACCAATTTACAAAATATTGCCTCAATATTAAAAGATGTAGCCAATTAAACGTATTTTTCAAATACGTCGTTTTGATATTAATAATGATTATAGACTCCTTTTATTTTATATCAGATCCGCTATTTTTAATTATTTTTTCTTTTACTCTCTTTCTCTAGTAATTGCAACAGCTCAATCCTTAAATAGCTCTTCCCCCCACATCAAAGGAAAAAAACATTTCGCTCTCAAGAAATAATAGTTTCTTAAAGGCTCTACATTCATTGGAAAACCTGGACGAGGAAGATAAGGTTTGTTATATTTAAGAATATAATACTTTACAGTGTGCGCAAGTAAACGTCTCTGTTCAAAAACTCAAAATTTTAATTACTGATCCAGTAGTTGTTGCGGTTTTTTTCCCATTTTTCCATCATGACTTGTATGACATATTTAAATTTCAATCCATCAGTCTCTAAGTAGTCATTAGTAATAACTATTCCCTACTTTTTTTTACCAATTTTGTATGTTAAGTAAAATAAAGTTTTATCCCTAAAAAAAACTGATTTGAAAAAATATAACAACAAAAAGTATTAGCATGCAATAAAAGCCTCAAACAGTCCCTAGAACAGACATTGACCATTTTGTTCTCAGAGTAGTTGCCCACGACCTTAGAGATGGTGGTCTTCTAGTGATCCACCTTTCATAGTAAGGTTTAATTTGTGATGATCTCAATGGCACACTACTAAAAATAACCTAAAGGGTTCAAGTTGGGAATGAAAGTGTCACACGTCCTTGGGGAAGTAATCAAAAAAGTTTTTGGTAGTAGAACTCCTATTATTGGAGCTCTAGCATGCCATTTTGTAATATTATGGGCATTCCAGATATTGTAGACGGCCCGCCCTTAAATTCAACCTGAGAATGGCAGCAATGATTTTTTGGGTTATTTGGATGTCAAGATTGCCTCGATTTTACTCATTAATGCAATCACATGATCAAAAAACAGGGTACACACCTTTACGTCATAATTTATCTTTCTATATCGACATTGAAGATAGCGACAGTAGATACATGAAATCAAATATAGCCACTTTTTGATAAATAGGAAATAACTTCGCAAAGCGAAGAATATATTTTTGGTCTAGGAGAAAAGGGATCGTTACTATTTCGAGATATTCGGACAGTTCACACTATGAATAATTTTGAAAGTTAATGGAAGGTACCATTCGCTTAAAGAGGTTGTGAACTTGTCTATTTTGAAGTATCTAAGGACGTCATTCAAAGGAACTTCTTTGTAATCAAATCCATTTACTCCTAAAATAAATGATTACTATAAACAATAATTGTCTGATTCTACGCGGAAACTTATTCTAGCAGTTGTGATCGATTGAGTCAAGACCCCTCTCCTCCTACTTTATTAATAAAATATGTTTTATTTTGCGAATCATCTCTTCGCTACAGTTAACAAAGTTATTTACATAATATTCAAAGGTTACGAGGATTAATTTTTAACCATCCGTAGTCCCTGTCTCCAATTTCAAGATAGAAAAAGCAATTTTGACGTGAAGGGAAACTTATAGAATGGTTTAAAAAACCAAGCAACATCCTACTAAAAAAATGCAATTAAATAAACAGAAAAAAATCTTCTGCACTCTGTACACACTAAGAATATAAAACCTTTATAAAAGTTCAATTTGAATTATTGAATAACTTTTTATGTTTGATACGATTATTTATTGTAGTGATACAATGGGAGCGAGTTATCTACAAAATATGTACGTACATTGAATAAATCTTACTTAAGCATAGCTTCAGGATAGTGATAAGTGTGGTTAGCATTTTTATTTCCTCTCCTGGTGTATCATCACATAAAATACATTAGACACACAAGGATTTTTAGTTTTTTGATGGATTTTCTAACCTATTCTACTAAATGTGACACTTACTGATAGAAGCATGTAAAGAATAAAAAATCAAGGAAATCGAAAGTGGTTCTGGGTGGGCACCGTGTGATTATATATATGACACGTCAGCATAAAATCCTTCCAAATTGGTAGTGAATTAGATTTGTATTATTGAACGACGAGTCATTGTCAATTTCATAAATCTTTGTTTGCTTTGCAAATTACACTTTTAAAGTATAGCCAAAATTGACTGTCCCAATATAAGAATGATATATTGACATATTTTATTTTTGAGTGGGACCAAATAGGTTCAAATATTTGTTTTTTAAATCAAATTAAGATTCAAAACTATAGAAAAATCCTTGGGTATCTTAACTCATCACACAAGTTCAAATAATAAGCCGAATAATTGACCCAAATATCTCGATGAAATATTGGTCTATACATATATATGTTATTTTAAAATGTGGTCCACCAACAATTAAGCAAAGTAGACTGATTTTTCTCAAAATTCAGTGTAGATTCCATATTTTGATTGATTGACTAATTATCGTTCCTTTCAATTAACAAATTATTCTCATTAACCTTTTAGATGTGTCACAAATGGCACTTAAAGTAGCTAAAATAGATCGACAAAATCAAGAATGAACAATGGATAGATTTGATACATTTGGAAGGGCTATACGCTGTCTAATAAAAATCTCTTAACCCCAATATAGGTTCTAAAATTTAGCTACAATTCTCAGCTAACTTAACTCGTCCCATAAATTTGAATAATTTAAATTAGCCTAATATTGACTCAAATATGTCTATGAGATAAGGTCTTAAGGTGTATATTAAGTAAAAATGGGATTTTCTACTTTTTTGGATTTTTGTTCAAAATTGATTTTATGTTGATGTTGTCCCCTGAAACCTTGTCTCGCTAGGTATGCCTACATAATATGTTTATATGTATGTTATTTACATCAAGAGATATAATTTGAGACCCAACATGACGAGTTTCTATTTATAAATAAGAAATTTAAAGATTCTCATGTTATGGTCCCTAGTATAAATATGTAATTATGGTCTATGTGGTCACACAAGACCTCCTTTGATTTCATTCCTTTTTTTGTGTTCATGCTTCTATACTCACTACTGGTGTGGAGTTTACTTTTTTTTTTAAGCCCGCGTGTCCCACCCACAAAAAAAAATTAATAGTAAATAAATAAAGAACAAACTTTTGGTGGATCTTGGGTCTTTAAAATTGTGAAGTATACAGCCTGAATGGCAGACTATTTACGCACATCACTAGCATTCTTGTAGCTCTTATTATACTTTTACGAGACATCTACAAAATGCTTACTGTTTCAAAAACACATAGAAGCATCTCTGTCTAAATTGCAATACTTTTTTAAAAGGTGCATCTTTGTCCTCTTTATTATATATTTTGATATTTAACCCGAATAACTTATTGTAAACAATTGTGAAAGAAACCGTAAAAAAAAGAAAAATAACATAGTCAGCAATGTAATAAAAGCGTCATAACCAAAAGTATGGAGCTGTGCAGAGCTGCAGTTCTCGAGCTATGCACGCGTGGAAAATTACCATTACTTTGGTATTTTTAGGTACCTCAAGGGAAAGCTTTTGGGAGTCCGATAAACAACAAAGCACATGCTGAAAGCCGTCGTCATTACTGCTTGAGTCAACCTAGAGCCAAACTGTGTAAAGAACTTCTTTGCAAAGTTCCACACCAGATCAGAACTAGTCATTAAAAGCAAGAGGCCTTAATTGTATTTTATGAACTGAATTTTCCAAATCTGGTGATATTTTTTAAAATATAATAATTTTGTAATTTTGTATTTTCAAAAAGTGTTGCATTTTAGACTGTATTGTCGGTATTATATTCAAAATACGGGGACTATATACAGATTTAGAATTAATAAATTAATTGTATTTCATTAAATTTAACTTATATAAATAAATGTGGGATTTCTCAGGCTTTCAAAAAATCCCGGGAAAGTTGGTTTCTGAATACATAATACATCAACAATAATAGACTTGAAAACAAAAATATTTTCCAGAGTTGTTTTATTTTGTAAATAAAGTCTTATAATATAAATGTATTTTATGCAGAGTGAAGATAAGTCGTGTACCAGCAACGTGGTCAACGAAAATGACGACTTAATCCAAGAATTACAAGATGACTTTTTATCCCACAACTCTGATTCAGATGACTACACGTGAGTTAATATTTCAGTTCCTTATAACTAAATATGTGGCTGGTCAACACAAATGTAAACTACAATTTTCAAAAATATATTACTTTTATATTCTTTTAGGATTAAATATTATCAATTTCTATCTAAAAATTATTCTGATTATTCCTTTGGAAGACCCATAAATCGTGCTTAAATTATTAAACATTCAAATTAGTTTATTAAAAAATGTTCAGTTTTATATGAATACTATATCGTATTCAAAATAGGTTTCATATGTCAAATGTAGGCTTTAAATTAGGGATGGGACAATTTAAAAATAAATCCCGATGCAGATTCTGATGTAATGTTAATAAAAATTACTGATTCCGATTCTATGATATCTTAAATAATAGATGAAAAAACAATTTGGCTATCAAGGGCGTCCACAGGACTTTATTTTTGGGAAAGGGGCTTGGTTTTTGGGATTTTTTTTGGAAAAAGATGTAATTGTTTGAAAAAAAATTCACAGAAAGTTTTCAACTTTTTGAAAAAAATAAAAATAATGGTTAATTTCAAATATAAAATTTTCTTTTAAAAAGCAAAAATTCATCCATTTGAGAAGGGCTATTTGTTTCTTTCATAACTTAAAAAAGTAATAAATACTAAAATTCCAGTAATAAATAAGAATCGTAATCAAAAATTAACATTAGTTTCCCAATTCCAATTCCAGAAAAAACGCCCGATTCTCCGATAACTCGTGCCATCACTACTTTCAATAATAGTAAATCTTTTCGGGTAACTCAATTCATTTTAGAAATTTAAGTATAAGGCCTTTAATTAGCCGAAAAAAGTCCAAAAAGTATTAGGCTGTACCTATCTCAATCGACGTTTATTTTTCTTCAAGATTACTTTTGTGTTTACTCTCCACATATTTAATATATATAACATTGATTATAGAGATTCCTTATTGCTTTGGGATATGATAAAACTCCCTTCATAATTACCTTCATTTTGTTAAAAATCTCTTGTGTTTTTGTATGTTTTTTTTCATTGATTAAAATCAATGAACGTACCTTCTTAGATCATGCTTTCGACGTCTATCTGTTTTGGAAGAAGTGAGTGAGGAATCCGATCCATCATTGAGTCTTGCAGATGATCATCTTATCATCAACTCCTCCTTTTCCACTTTTCATAAGCCCCTGGGTGTGAGCTCATTTAATTCAAAGTCCTTGGATACATTCAATTTCCATTCTTCTTCTCGTCTCTTTAAATTGAGTCAAGAGGAGGAGGAATCCAATCTCTTTCGTTCTACCTCCAGGTGAAGTTGACTATTTTGAAAGAATGAGAGAATGTCTAAAAAAATATATTTTTTATAAATTACGCAAACTTTTTTAATGCAAGTCACATGGTGTTGTTCAAACACAGTCATTCATAACTGAGTAGTCAACTCCCCCTTCCTTTCTGACAAAGGCCTTTAATCATATCCGACCCTGGAACAACGACCACAACAACAATCACAACACCTTCTTCCACATCGTCCTCTTCAGAGGATTTAGAGGATCAATTACCAAAGTCCTATAGTACTCATCCTTACATTCGAGTCTCGATTTCTTCCTGTGAATCCGTCCTGTATTTATCCGCTCATTCTGAATCCCAACTCTCTTCCACCTTTGGCTCTCCACCCTTTGCGACACCTATAGGGAGTCCATGGAACTCTCCTCGAGGATCATTTGAAGTACCTTTCTTTTCTAAAAGACGACTCTCAGAGCCAGAAAATCCGTCCGAGCATAAACAGTTTTCAAGACTCTTGGAACTTCCACGTTGTCGGGGTAGGAGTCAGTCCCTCAAAGTGAGGTCCAGGAAGCGGACTACAATAGATTTATGGTTAGAACTTTGGTGATGAATAATTATACCCTTAATACTTAATGCATGAATCCCTTTATTTTTCTTTATTAATGTCCAGAATGAAGTTGTTTATCCCGGTCCTACAAAATTTGCACACATGAATATGGGCATGAGAAAAATTGCCCTCAGGAAAATTGCCATCAGCGGAAAATTGTCCGCAATTATACTATTTATACATATATAGTTACTCATCTACCGATATGTTCCGTATAGGAACGGGACTGATCCAACTAAGGATTTGTAGATACATTTCCCATATGGAGAAAAAATGTTGAAATAGATTGCGGCCGTTTAAGCTGCTATTGTAAAAAAGTACTTTGAATTTAAGAGGAAATCTGTAGGATTCTTAAGGCGGTGGCAGTCGTTTTTAATCTGCCACGAGGTCCCAAGTTTATACTGCACAACCTGCTACCCTAGAGCAGAGGCGATTTTATAAGGGTAATAAGGGCCATAGTTACCCTACACAAATACTGTGTGGCTCTGGTGCAATTTTGGAAATTAAGAGGGTTATTTTATCGTGTCCAAACTTCAGAGGGAAACACTATCAACAGAACCTTAAGGTAGGTTATCACATCTATTGTCCGTGTACATGCCTAAGTTTATATATATATACCAATGATATCGGGAAAAGAGTTTCTCTCACAAAAGTATTATATGCAGGGTGTGGTTTTAAAATTAGGAAATTTTGAGACCAGGACATAAACCTTTTTATTTCTTAAATTAGTAGAGATATTTACAAATCCATTTATATACAAACGTAGGGATCCTCCATGATCTTAATAATTCAATCTGCCTACCCTCAGCCTCAACCACAGCCTCCAACCTGGCACGGAATCTGCTTCGCCCCTTGATTAGGTGATCTTTATTCATATTGTTCACAGCCTCTATAATGGAGGCTGTGAGAGAAGCCAAATAGTTGCGAGCACGCTTCTCCAAGACGCCCCTCACGAAACATTCCAAAGGATTGCCGCCCAGGGAGCTAGGGGACGCCATTTCCATAGACAAGAACATCTCCAAATTGTCCAGAAGCCAATTTTGCACACAGATCGATCTGCCTTCTTTCTTGCTAGTGTTCCCATCCCTCCAGACTCGTTGAACTCCTTTGCAACTTTGTACAGGTTGGCAGAAGACAACTTGAGAAGGTCAATGATCTCTTTGGGCGCATGGCCTACACGGAGGGCGATAATCGTACTCGGAGGACATTTTCAACGCTTGGTAAAGATAACTTATACAAAATTAAACTGGTTTTTTGAAACTGTACGACTAAGGGTTCCCAAGAAAAATCGGTTTAGAAAAAAATCTTAATTGTAAAACCGCACCCTGTATATATATATATAACTGTAAGTGAGTGTACTTAGACGTGTAGACACACAAATGATGTGATAACTCGCCTTTAGATGGTTTAGATTTATCAGTAGATGAAACTCAATAAAAGTATTATCATGGCGGTCAATTTTCTGCAAATAATAATTTTCCTGAGGCAATTTTCTAATGGCAATATTCTGGATTGTATTTTTCACTTTTATTTTGAAGAGTCCCTCTAATTTATCTATAACCCCATTTTGAATACTATTAGTGGTCAAACCCCTCAAGCCACTCCCCCTCCCCCAAAATGAAAATATCATATATGTAAATAAAACCAATTTACATAAGAGATTTATTAAGATTTTGATAATTTTTGGTGGTGCTAAGCCCCCCCACAAATGATGAAGATTACCAACCCCTCTGTTCATAACCAGCGGCGTCGCTAGACCTTTTAGGAAGGAAACTTAACCCTGCCACCAACAAAAAAAGGGTATTAAGTTCCCTAAACTATTAATCATATGTATAAATATAGCAAACGCACGGGGGTGGTCCGAAAAGTTTCCTACATAAAATTTTTTATTTTATTTTTCAAGATGGTCTCCTTGGAACTCTGCACGCTTCTACCTATCATACTCCCATCTCTTTAACCCGTCCTTTATGTAACTGGGAGAACTGTCTACAGGTATTAGTAGACTTTGTTGAAGAAAAAAAAAAGTTTAGAATGTGGTTTTTTTCATAGAACCACTCACATCAACTTAATCAAACGACTGTTACATAAAAAAGTGCTTTTCAAAAATGATCCAGTCTTTTGTGAGTAACTCTTACCAGACACTAGATAGCTGTGACTAAAGAAAATTCTGATTGGCTTAAAATTAGAAGCTGCTACATGTTCCTCCAGCTAGGGACGCTGACAGTGTGTGTGTGGGAGGGGGAGTGAAGGAGTGTGTCTCCCTCTAGTTAAGAGTGAAGAATAAGGGTAACTATGTGTTTGGAACATAGTCATCCATGTTTTTAGACTGAATTGTTTATTTTTCCCATCACCGCTAGTTCTCTTAAAGTCCTTTAGATAAACCAAGGATAATAGAAATACAAGGTTATATCATAACGCGTATAGGACGGATGTATGACTTCCACCACATTTTTGAATATTGACATCATAGTGTATGAGTGGTTGCGTGTTTTGTCAAAATCTGCCAATCTTGCTCATCAGTCGGTACAGTACATCAGATTGAAAATTCTAGGAAGCCTTGTATTTCTATTAACCTTGAGATGTGACTAGCTTTGATTTACGAGTGCTGCCCTCTTCACTTTGAGGTTGTAAACTTTTCTTACCACCCTCATCAGTAATTATACTTGCTATACTGTGTTCATAATTCCCCCAAATGATGAAGATAGCAACACCCTGAGTGCCATCATTCAAAACATGATTATTAACAAAAATATATGGTTTGTGGGTTGCCTTTTTTGAGGGGGATCATTGCATGTTTTTATTATTTAGTTATATATTTGTATATCAATTAAATCCTTCTTTTTTTTTATGTGTGTGAGTACTTTTTTGAAACCTCTTTCTCACCTTCCATGTTTGGATATACATGTACGGAATTATTTGATAAATTGGCATGTTCTTCTAGGAAGCTAACTTGAAAGAAGGTCTTTCAATTGTTTGCATCTACATGCAATTTATTTACCAGTTTTAAAGAGACTCGTAAATTGTTTGTAATATCTATGACCATAGTTTGGTCCAGTCAGGTGGAATATACCCTAAGTATGTACATATATCTACATTGTTTTATGATAAATTTTGGGACTTATGAGCTCATTATTCGTATCTGTTACTGGTGTTGTCACGAGGCCTATATTTTTGTACTGGTTCCAGTATCAAAATAGATATAATATAAAAGAGGAAGCGTTGTTTCCTTAACTCACGGTTTTATGGGGAAAGAGAAATTAAGGATCGTTTACTATTAATTAATTTTGATTTCTGTCTATAATTTTTATATTTTGATCTTCCCATATTTTTGACATGGTTCTAGAGTTAAGTCAAATGAAAACAGACTTCATCCACAAACAACCTGACATATTATATAAATATCGATGTAAAAAAGTCCTTGGACGGATGTAAAGAGTCCAGTTGGTCACCCTAGTTAAAAACAATTAACATGTACTATTAAATAATTTTTATTCTCGCTTTTTTCTTTTAATATTGTGAGTAATTTTCTTTGGAGTGATGGACCAATTTGTTTTCTGACGGAGTGAGGCTACAAGTAATGGTTTGAATATTGATTAAATATGGGCAAATATTTAAAACAAAGAAAGAAAACATGGCTGTTAGCTTGGGGATTTATATAGTCATAAGATTGTCTTTTTGCATCAAAATATGTTGCTTTCTATGATACTAATACAAATGACGTCACTCTATAATTTTTTCTTATGCGTTACGCAACTTTTTCTGACATTTGCATAATTAACTTTGTTCACATAGTAAAAAGGGTGAATTTATCGAGGCTGGGTAAAATAATAATCAAGCAACCTACACAAAAGTACGTTTATTGTATCACAAAACCTTTCATACGAAAAAAAAAAGAAGAAGTCTTATAATAAGTGAGAAGTAAGTAAAATTATGGACCAATTTTTTCCAACTTTGGGTTTATTTGTTTTATTGCTTTCAGATGGGTATAATTTAAATGTGTTTGTACTCTACTAAGACAATCATTTCCCTCACAATCAGACAAACATATTCTCCTATATCGACATGAAAAAAAGTGTAATATAATAACATTTTTCCAGAGCAATAATCATAATGTTAATATCGTGCATGATATAAAAATTACTAAATATTGAACCCTCCTCTCTTTTGCCGGAAAATGCCCTGAAATAATAAGGATTATAATGATTAAAATAGTTCTACTACAGAATATGGGTTTTTTTGAAATGAAGAAATAAACATTGTACCTATTTGTGTAACTACATTCACGTGTTTCATTGCACATAGGCCTAAGTATGACCTATACCCATATCTAAGGATGATAAGTATTTGAGTACGTGGTACTATTTACTATAATGACAAATGTTGCCATTCAACACAAAGGAAAGCTAAAACAAATTTTGTCACATTTTAGACTGGGTTATATTTTTATTCTGTTAAAAAAAATTATATAATTCATAGCAATTGTCAAAAAAAAATATGATTTTTTTTAAAAAGTTTCAAAAATTAAATTTGAATTATTAAATTTTTAGAAACAAGCTCAAAAATCCTCTGTTATTTAAAAAAAATCATAAGAATTCTGAAAAAATATCAAAAATCTGCTGTTGTCTACAAAAAATTATTTTTTTTGTCGAAAAATATTTCAAAAAATAAATTTTTTGAGTAACTTTCCAAACTTTGTAGCTATTCATAAAAAATTTAATATTTTTGAAAAATATTGATAAAATTACTTTATGTGAAAAAAAAAAATATATATTGAAAAAATCATTTAATTTGAAATACAAGATTTCTTGAAAAAGAAAATTCAAATATTTTAATTTTTCTTATATAAAAAGTTCTTTACTTCGTCAATAAAGATGAAAACATAGCATTAGTCATTATTTTGCATTAATTAATGATAATGGACGATATTTTAACCTATAACAAGCATAATAATAACGTTTTATTGGTATTTATATTCACTAAGTAAAGAGTTTTTGCTTGACCACGCAGGACAATGCAATTTCCCATCGATAATTTTCATACCATATCCTACTTTTCCCCACTACCCGTAATCCAAATTCGACGAAAAATTGACAATTACACCGCTCTAACGTATAGCCTCTCTCCAATTCCTTTTCATTCCTCGTTTTTCTTGACAATTTGGCTCTTGTATAGACATATTCAATGTATGTAGGTTGATGATTCTAAACAATATATGATTACTTTCATTTTATTTTTAAATATGCACTAATACCATAACAATAGAAGCAAATGAGCATTGTCACGCTTTTTAGGATTATATGTATTATGTAAGACAAGTGAACAAGGATTAGACTTTATTTCGGATTGTAGGCGTAGATGAAAAGGAAACAATTTTTATCTACAATAAGCACGTATCATATGCAAAAATAAATATTCCTTATTTTTGCAAAATAAGTATCCATCTAATAGTATTACTATAATACATAATATATTATTAATCAAAATTTCAATGCATTTTATTTTCGCGGGAAGTCTTTGTCTCTCTCTCCCTCTCTTTTCTTATTCATCCAATATTGTAAGTATGAGGTGTAGGGTGCTTTTAAAAGACAGACCATATCTGATGCTTGTTCCTCAACTATTCTTGAATTCATATTATCAAAAATAATACACTCCTTCAACAAAAAATTATGGTCCTAAGAAATTATGGCTTTACAGACCAGCATATGATTTTACTATCAGGTTTTAATTCTCTAAATATTGGAAGTAGTGGGATTGCTCGGAGTCATTTGTTAAAACCATAGCACAAAGTTTTTCAACACATGTGTTAGCCATATCCAATGTCTAGTTACACACACCGAGCTTTTAGATAAACATGCCCGCTGCCCCATTGTTATTTATAAAATAAAGACATGGTCAGCCGGTTCTGAGATATTAAGCGTACACTCAAAAATGGCGTGTACAAAACATCCACACAGATGAATAATAAAACAATCTGATCTAGTTGGATATACTGTGGAATTAAGAATAAATGGTCACACAGGTGCTGGGTAGGCCTAAACACAGCATGACGGCGTTATTAGGGAATGCTCATTTAGACTTGACGATACAAACACAGTATTACAAGGCGGAGTTGAAGTCATAAGAAATCTAGCAACTAATTTGCCATTTGACAAAACGAATGGCAAAGAATATAGCCATATATTTCGTAAAAAATCAAAATCTAGTGATTTTTTTTTTCAAATTTGAAGGCGTATTATATTTGAATTCTACGACGAATTATCTATTATCTGACAGCCTGTCCTCTATTGATAGTTTAAATATAAAACATTGGGAGCATATTAAGAGAAGACATTTCTTCCTCTAAACAAGCCCTCGGTAATTCCAAGTATGATATCATAGTTGTAGGCATCAAGGGTCATACAAGATAATATCACATGGAACGAGTTTGCTGATGCTTTTGTTAAGGAGTGTGCTGTGGGAGGTCCCACAGAATCTGTCCCCAATTCCGTGTGTCAGGCTAAGAAAGCTGCCAGAAAAGCCACTTTTAATGAGTGGCCAACTATCAAGCAACAGTTGGATAGCTGCTGCTAATCTAAGCAATCTATCATCGAGCCGAACAACGGAACAAAAGTTTAAAAGTACAAGATTCATCAAATCTCAAGTATAATGGTTATGTTTAATGGCCACATACAATTTAATTGACATCCTTTTATCATTGGTAAAACCCTCCTGAACACCATCTATGGAAAGAAGAAAAGGAGGGAAAACCATTTCATGTTATCCATGATTGTGGCCGTACAATGCAGGAAATGGCTGAACTTGTCATTGCGACCATGGAAAAAGAAAAGATCAATGATAAAACATCTTTGAGGATTTATTTTTTAACAATAAAGTTAGAAACTAATAGTTGAAGCTCTATCTGCTGATCCAGATTGAGTTCCGGTATGGTGGAGTGTATCAAGGAGCTAAATGATACACATTTACGCAGACAAACTCTACTTTATTGATATAAATTACGACATATTTATTGGTAGAGAGTCCACAAAGTTCCACAGAGCGACGTAGTTTAATGAACAACGCGCTCGGGAGAAATTGGCCTTTATAAATCAATGTGTATACGTTCAATACTTTTGTCGCTCTAGAGAAAGAAATATACATAATATTTAATGAGTTCAAAGACAATCTCTAGGTAAGATGGAATAATTGTAATAATATAATGTTAACTAACACTTAATTGCCTCAACTCCATCCAATCAATCAACGGAATACTTTGAAAATGGTGTTTAAAAGAACACCATTAACACAAATAAAGTTCATTGGAGCATAAAAAGATGGACAGTCCTTCAGAATACACTTAAGTTAAATCTGTATGACCACTCATGTGGTTATACGGATTTATGAAGGACATAGAAAACCTGTCATTTAGTCTTGTTTCCTCTAAAAAATAATTCCTGGGCCGCATACCTAAGTGAGAACAAATCAGTTATGAGGGTGAGTTCTGTGAGGCAACTCAGAAAGAAATATTTTTCGTATCCCGACTAGCCCAGTGAAATAGTTAATCAATGATTTTGGAGGAATTGTAAAAGGGTCCATGTTAAATTTTTGGCAGTAAAGTCTACTTTTTTTTAAATTTTACGAGTATTCTTTTCGAAACAAAGCCTTGATTTCTCCACTCATGACGTCAATCACTTTATTTGTTAACTCTTTACAATTCAAAAGTTTAATTTTGTTCTTTGTTCAATAGATGAATTCATGGGAAATTGAGGAAATAAATTTTCCTTTGGTATGTTCATCCAAAAGGCTTGCTTCTTTTATTCTTATTTATTAGGCCAGGTGGTGGGCCTATTAAGAAGCGTTGGGATTTGACCTGAATATCATACATCATCGGTCATCATCAATTAGGATGAAATTTCTTACTCTTTGATATTTCGTCTCTCTGTATCGAAACACCCTAATCTGCAGTGCACAAACATATCATAAACATACTCACAATGAATACAAAAGTGTATATACATAAGATTCAGTGGGTTTCGACTGCAGATGGAGTATCATGGAGAGAAGACGGAAAAAGAGGCATGGCTTTTGCTTCTTTGTAGTGATGTAATATGCTTAGACTACACATATTCCTAATGCAAAAGATTCATCGTCTTTTGATATTATTATTTTTTATTTGCTACGTTCCTAGAATTTTAAAAAGAAGTGAATAACTCATTTTTTTTCTTAATCCATAGGTATGAAAGAATCCTTGACTCTTTGTATTAAAGTTTTTAAAAGTCAGATGTGTAAATATTTTATATCCCTTGAGTTTTGAAACATATGATTTACGGGTATGCTTACAAAGTCAACAATTAACATGGAAACAATGGCAATTTGAAAAATGTTTGGAAGGAGAACAGCTTAGCTGCCAATACTTTTTATTATATCAGCTGCTAGAAGCCTTGAGAAGAAAGAAATAAAGACCCACTCTTTGTATATCTCGAATGAACCCCATACCGATCCTCAATTCTACTCCAAGTCGGGCAATGGCTTACACTTGTTGAGAAGCCATAGTCTGAAATATGTTCTTAATGACATTTTGGCAGAAATTCTTCTCATTTTTGTCCCAAGTTGACCATATTATAATTATTTACAAAAAACCATTCCCTGCTGGTATGTAAAAATAATAAAAACCGTAGCGTAGCTGTAATATTGTTTCATTAAATTAGCTGCGATCGGCAGTCAGATAAAGAAGATAAACACAAATACTATTCAGCATTTAGCAAGAACATATTGGATAATATCTCAAATCTCTATTCTCAATCCTCTCACCCATAGACCTTGTTACAAATCCTTATCATTACTCTCCATTATACAGAATCACACACTTTCATGATTACACTTCATACTTAGGTGTTATTTTCGTGATCAATGAAATGATGATGATAACAGCTTTGGTGGTCAAAGACAAATAAACCTGGAAGCGATTTTTTTTATTATGGATTTATAACCTTAAATGATTACTCCTTTTTTATATGACACGCTGAGCTCCACGCGCTCGTTGCTACAGTATTCTTTCTTACAATATGTAGTTATGCTGTTCTAAGTTCTTATGTAGAAATTGAAAAAATGAGTCTTTGGGAGACAAATAGATGATCAGACAAATATATTGCTTTATTAATATAGAAGTTCTCTCTTTAAAAAAAACTGCATTTATTCATAGTAGAATCTTAGGGCGAAAATACCGTTCCTTCCACAGTTTTAAAATCCTAATTACATCGCTGAATCAAGTTGAAACAACCTTTTTCTGAATGTTGAAGGTGCTTACATAACAGCATAAAAGATTAACCTATATCGTATATATACAATACAAAACTAATGCATCCAAGTGCCAATGTATATGCGTGTTAGAGCCTCGTATTTTTGGGCTGGATCTCTATATACATATTTGAATATATATACTTCAATTTTGGGGGGGGGGGATTTAATAAAACTCATATTCAATAATATTTAAGTATGAAATACTTATTTGGACATGTATTAAATGCATTTTCCCCCAAACGAGTATAAAGTTATGTTCATGTAGACAATACTTGTATCTGATAGGGTCGGATTTAATTATTTATATACTTTATGTATATGTTTTATGTTTGTTTATAGAACACTCAGCCCAAAAAATGGAACCCAAGCTAAGGAGAAGAAATTAAATCTCTCTTTAAAAACATATATAATTTTCATAAGATATGACCGTGAGTTTCAGAGGGTTCTAGGAAGATTGCCTTTCGAAATATCGTCATCATTGGGAAATACTGAAATGATACTACCTACGTAGTGATTCAAATAGCTGTCTGTTTCATCTACAGAAAATGCATCCAAAACTTGCAATAGCATAATTAAATTACGTGTAAATAAGAGGTCCGGCAGACATTCTTCCCATATTGAGGCAAACCGGAAGTCAACCATATTGATTCTGCTCAAGTTTTTGTTCTTCTTTCCTGTATGGGCTGTAATGGATTTTTAATGTTGTAGGCAGTCTGAATGGAGACTGACCCCTCTTAAAATCCGTAGATAGTGTTCCTCTCTGCCCAAAAACCATATAACATAAATTTTGGCAGTATACATGGAGGCCCCCAAATTATAGTACATATTCTGTTGGCTTGGAGCATAAGTGGTTGTTAGGTTTTTAAGGTGACGACGGGGATTTTTAACCTGTCTCGAGGTCCAACGGTTATCCTACGTCAATTCCTTGTGTCTGGTGTGGAATTTGGGACATTGCGGAGGATGTTTTATATGCAGATAGGAAAACTATATGTGGTTTTTTCAATGGGTTACATTCATCTGTATATAGGACAGATCGGTAGATGAATCACTATAAATGTATGTTTATTGCGGATAATTTTATGCTAATGACAATTTATTTACGGGCAATTCTTCACGCTTGGTAGTTTGACAATCTTTTTAAAACACTTCTCTCAAGAAACTTCCCATATAATTATGTAGTGACCTGTTTTCAACACAATTATTTTTGTATTCTAATGTGCCTCCATATTAAAAATACTGTTCATAAATCATCGTAACGAAGAACCTGTTGGAGGAGAGAGGCGCGCTCTATTATTCCCATGAATTAACATTCTAAATGTTCCATAATCAAATTTCAAAGATTGTAATAAAATTTCAGAAATCGTTCTCTTGAATCTTTTATTATATAGAGTAAGTACTTTATATATACTTATTCTAGTGCATGCACAAATATATGCATTATTTATTGTTAAAAGTAAATAGCCCAAAAATGTTGAAAATTTTACCATTTTATGAAAAAAAAATAGAACTATTATCTGAAAATAGTCAAAATAAGTCCAATTAGAGCAATTTATTAAAAATAACTATTTGAGAAGAATAGTCAATCTCTGAAAATGTTTTAAATTGTTTTATCCTGAAATTTTTTATTTCTACTACAAAAAATGACATATTGTTGTACTGCGTATAGCGTCCACCATTTTTAGCATTTTTGATAGATTTTCTTGCTCAAAATGAGTGCTACATTCTTGAAAATAACATCCAAAATATTATAATGGAGCAATTTGTATTTAAAGAAAGTTACAGTGTTATAAAAATAATTTAAATTAATTATAGTTGTTTTAAATTTATACATTTTGCAAATTATATAGACAAATCAAGATTCTAAAAATATTTTCTTCCATTAATTTTTGCCTTCGAATAGTATTGGTTGTCTTAAACATACTGAAAGATGTCCACATTAATAGTTGGAGCAAATTTGAATTTGGCATCATAACCTTTAGAGTCTTTTTAGATGGAGTCTTCTCATCATCACCACATCATATTAACTCGAATCTCTGCATAAATACAAAATCAGAATATTGGGACAAAAGTATTTCTCAGTTGTTGCAAGATTCTATTGGGAATATATTTCTTCTAATTGGTTGATTTTGGAATCCAATCATGTAATCCTAAACCTGATATCATTATTTACATACATAATTTACCGCCAAAAAGAGAGCCTAATGAATAAGGCTTTTTGCAGGTGGATTTTCCCTAAAAATTTCATCGAAAGCTATTATCTAATCTAACTAGAACCCAAACCTTCTATTTTACTTGATACCAATTTAGAAAAATGTGCAATTTTCATACAAAAGAGTGCAAAATGAGGAGTTGTTCCAAAAAAGGGCTAAAGTGAGCCACTTTCACTAATAACATTTGAACAACTATTACTTTAGTATCCATTAGTATAAACTAAGATGTAATCTTCTTTTAAAAAAACGTTTCTTTTTGTAAAAAAGTGATTACTTATCCCCTCAACATTTCGAACGAACAAACCCCATTTTAAGAACCAGCCGAATACAAATACAATATATTATCCTACATATTTTAATGGATGATCTCTTCTTTATCACCCTGCATACGTTCATGAATGGCCCGCCATGATAAACTCATTATGTACAGACACAAATGGAGATTTATTGACGTTACTCCTATGCGTAGCAATAAATAGGTACAAGAGTATTTATGGGTTTAATGTCTACCTAATTGATCCTTTGATTGAAATCATTATTGTTAAGTAAGAACCCTTCTTCACCTTTTAATTTTTAATAACAGAAAGCTTTTAGCCGAAGGGGGAACACATTTAAGATCCATCCATCCGTCACGGATTAATTTTTAACCCTATCTTTAATGTAGTACATAAGTTTAAAATTGTTTAAAATGAATTTTATTCCTTTGAATCTACATTTTTTTGCTTATATTTTTGAGTATGCTTCTGAAACATTTAATAAAATTATATGCAAATATGAATTTATTGAGATTTTTTATAATGCCTTGTTTGAAATTTATTCATAGATTTAGCTATTTTCAGTGGAAGTTTAGTAAATTTAATTAACTCTTTTGCCTACAAATCAGTCCATTGTTTTTCTTTTTGATTTCTATGATTATTTTCTATTTCAATGTCAGGAATAAAGCATTTTTAGGGATACAAAATTTTAAAAGTGTAGCTATTATGGAAATATAATATACGCAAACTTATCCGTAACTGATGTTTACTAATTTGATTCCCCTGTTCGCATCAAGTAATGAAATGTACATAGACAATTTTATCATAAATACAAATATCATGTTTTTACAGGCAGAATAACAAATTATATCTTTTTGAAGAGCCAAACTCATACTGTTAAGATTGTTTTGAAATAAGAATGTATCTTTTTCCATGTCAATTATTCACAAATTTACTTTTAGCAATTTATTTGATATTTACGAGTAAAAAATGGATGATATAGTTAAAAATATGTTACAAAATTTAAACAACATAATTATTATAATTGTTTTTACCGCTAATTATGTACTTAAATACAATTTATTTTTGGGGTTTTTATTTTATATTTAAAATTCGATATAAACTAAGTTATAGATTAACTGTTGATGACGTCATGTGTCTTTCCACATTTAAAAATTTGGCCTCTTGTGTAAGACCAAAATAAAAATTGGTCCATAATATGAGACCGAAAAATTCTGTTTACAAGTTGAAAACGGTTTAACTTCGCTCTAATGTTTGAGATATATATATGTATATCTTGACAGAAATAGCCGTTCAAATCGTTTTAAAATGGATCCCTTAAAACTAAATAATAAAAAATTAATCCTTACCAAATTGCAAGTACTTAGGACAGCTGATAGTTTAGGGAAATGATAATTTGTATCTTGATTAAGAATGTGAAAATTATCGAAATGTTCGTGAGCAGTGATGTAAATCCCGTGAATTTCTTATCTGTCTTATTTTTTGGAATTGGTAATCTGAGGAATGAATTTCTTTTTCTTAGCACGTGTCAATATTTTTTAATTGGTCAATTGTGAACATCCTTTTCTAAATAGATTTAATTATATTAAAAACTTGATTGAACATTCAAAATTATAATTATAATTGTAAGTTCTTGCTGGACTCATAGTAGAATTGGGTATCAACATCGGAAAAATTCTAGCCAATGTTCTCCTTCCTCTCTTGTCAGAGCTGATTTTAACTGATCAAATAAAACGTGATGAGAATAATTTTTTATCTCATCCAAAACATTCTTCAAATTGTCAGGTTTACCATGTTGACTTTTTTTTTTTAACATGCCCATTGCACAAAGGATTTTCCTCACTTTTCGTCTATATACATTTTAAAATAAGTTTAAGTTAGTCACCCTCAAAATATTAGTGATGTATTTAATCATTTATCCTTATTTGTACAATTAAAACGTATTATCGAGAAATGAGCATTTAATTTTTTATAGTTATCTTTGTCAGCAGATATGCTGTCGTCTTTCAAAGGTATTAAATATATTTTTTTATTTACACTCAAGATAATTTAGACAATTTTATTATCCCTACATACATATAATGCATATCAGGATTAGTGACAATAAGTGTTAAATTAATTCATGCCTAGTTTTTCTGTCAAGGTCTTTTTTTTTGTTGCTTATTTTCATATTAGCTATTATTTTATTGTAATTTTTGTTAGCTTGTTAGACTGAAATCCCAATTTAATGATTATGATTATTAAATGAACAATAAAGACAATAACCAATAATTGATGAAACAGTATTTTAAAAACTAATTATGTCTACCTTAAATATGTATTCAAATCAGAATATGAAAAACGAAAAAAAAAAACTTGTTATAAAGTTATGTATACATTTTTTAACCAAAAGATTCTCATATTTTATATTTTTAATAAATGCTTACAATCTCCATTAACTGATTTATGATTACCCAAATATTTATGCAAATAAATGCATCAGTCATCAATAATAATAGAAAAACGATCTTTTCCCCAAAACAAATATTACAATATTTCCAAACGTATAAGAGAAATAATGAAAAAAACTTTGGTGGTCATATGATTTGATCCTTCTTCCATTTCAAGTAACTCTTCAATAACATTAAACCCATATGAATTGAAGTTGTCACAATAATAATATTTATATACTCATTTCTTTATCAAAATATGGTGTTTTAATTCTTTTCGATACTTTCTTTTAAATTATTTACAGAAATGTCCTTAGAGCCAATTATCAGGCCATTACTGTGGTACTTGTATGAGATAAATATATTTAGAGCACTCATTTGGAAGAGGAAACACTCATTTATCACCATATTACTATGTAGTGACGTCATTGTTGTATACAGTTGTTAAAGTTAATGGTTTTAAGACTTGGGTATCAAAAAGATGGGGCAATAAGTTAATTACTTAATGAACCTGTAAGAACATGTCCTTAATAGCAATTTAGCATACCGAAAAACGTAATATATGGATTGAATTCTTGAAGAAAGAACATTTGAGGTTAGAGTAATAATAACTAGTGAGTGTGCGCATAATAGGCGAAGTGTCAGGCTGAGGATTTATGCGGTTATTATAATTACAATTCCTAATTGGACTCAGAGTTGAATTGCAAGTTTTATATTGGGTTAATTGTAGCCTATATGTTCTGACTATATACGGAGTGGCCCTTGTCTTTATTCCATTTCCCTCATAGCTGCTCACAGCTAATATTATAAAACGTCATGAGAAGCTGCAATTACCCCAAACATTTTTCAAATTGTCAGGATAACAACGCTGTTTTTTGCTAGCATCACTAAATTACGAAAAAGGGGATATTTTTGGAATCAAGAATAGACAAATAAAAAGCCAATTTGTGATATGTTTAAATACTATATTTAATTAGGGGTTTCATACAATATGTCTTCTTTTACAATTAATAACAGCCTCAAAACGCTAGCATACAGATTGACACCTCTTGAAGATGAAAGCAGTATCCATGTTGTATCATGGTGCCTTGAAGGTAGCTTGTAGCAAATCCCAATTGGGAGGAAAGGTGCAACATACATTATTATCCAAGATGCCTTAAACTTATAAATCAAGAGATGGAGACGCGCCAAATATATTCTTGCATAGATAGAAATACTAACGTTCTCTGCAACCTTATCGGAACTGACACCGGCGACGATGAGATAGCCCACACTAGCCTTTGTTTGTTGCTGCTCTGATATTTTAAGATTTAGAGACATGATATAAAAACCAAACTTGATTATTTAGTAGCGTAGTGAAACATCATAATAAAAAAATAACGAGGTTGAAAACGTAATTAAATGTTTCTGTAAGTTTTGGGGCCGAACTTTGACTTCTTCTACTAACCGTTATACTTAGCCAGGAATGATTAGAGGATTTTTGCTTTGTGTGAGGATTCCATCGACAAGTTTCTTACTTTTTTTTTTTTTAAACATAGCTTTTTTTAGCCATAATTTTTTAATAATTACAAATGTACAAATTTGGAGCCTTTTTGATCCATTTTTTAATTAAACCCTAGAAACTAGCGTGTATATGTGACTTTGAATGTACTTTTTTGTGATGTGAAGAGAAGAAACATTATTTCCTCCTTGTTTCTAAGTATTCTTCAATGTACTTACTCCCCCCACCACAAGATCCTTGATTGAATAAGGAGTACGTACTATATTTGAATGAAGTTCGTACCGTACTGTTAGGAAAGTACGGTTGTACCTTTTTGATATGGATTTCCCCAGTTCTCTCACCCTGTCTATAACGTGAACCATAAATACGTACGTATCTATCTGATTGCAAGCTTTAAATGAAACTAATTTTGCAAATATGGATTTCGAATGTAATCTATGTATGTACGTATTGATAAAATTACTTTTATTGTAATAACACGTTATTTTGATTAGAAAATTGCTTTAATTTTGAAATACGAACATACATAATATTATTACAAAGAAGCGAGTCAATTTTATTTTTCTCCTTCTATCTCCAAGATTGCACAAAATTGAATTTTTATTATAATAGATGCTATATCAGGATTTAATTGAGATTTGTATTTTGAAGACATGTATATATAACAAGTATTTCTGTAATCGATTTGTGTTTCGCACATAGTTTGATTCAATTAAGAGAGAGGTATTTTGTATTGTAGGAATGGGTACTAAAACGCTCTAAAATATATTAATATGTATGTGTGTTACGTTTTATTAGATTCCATTAGTAAGAATTAAGTTGAAATAATAAGTAGGACGTGTTTTTTATGCCATTTTAAGAAGGATTATCTATATTACAAGTGTTGTTCGGTATACCGGTACTATGTAGTGTTCTGGTGCTAAAATGGCACTGAAAAAAGAGGTTACAATACCAGAGAGTGAGTACCCAAAACTTGTAGTAGTTTTTAATTTGGATTGTGTCACTGTTATTCTTAATTATGAGGTATCTCCGTCCGGACTGCCTATAACATCAAGTAGTCCATTTCAGCCCCCTACTACTAAGAAGTACAGAAGCTTTCTTGACCAACAACCACAGCTGACTTCTGGTCTGCCTCAATGTATCTCTCCACCAGCCTAACCTCACCTCCTGGACTTTGCACTTTGGGCTTGTAAACCCTGCCGACGCCATTGTAAGTGCATGTTAACAGACCTGTTCCGAGATGGGAGGATGGGATGAGCCGGAATACATGGTATACTAACAGAAAAATTAGATTTTATCTGAGCAAAAATTTGTAAAATTGGAGATTTTACAAAAAATTTTGTTGTTTCAATCTGAACAGGGTTTCATATTTTCCAAAATTTTATCATTGTTAATTTATTCTTGAAGATATAGCATTTAATTTTGAAGTAATAAATAGTGTATGTGTTCATGAACGACAGAGAGAAATAAGGGTATTTAAAAGTCTAAGTCCTTGTCGGACCCGGAGAAAAATTGAAGATATGTCCTTACTAAATAATGAGTAGGGGTATGTTTTTCCCTTTTAATTCTCTCATAGCTGCCAACAGTTAATTTAATTAAACGTCATGCCACCTAATCCGCTCTCCTCCCAAATATGCTTCAGATTGTTGGGGTTACATTGTTCATTTTCGGTTCATTTATTGAGAGCCTTTACGATAAACTAAGCCTGGGACGGTACACTAAATTGCCCAATTGCTACGAACAGCGGTACGCAGTTTGGTACAATTTTATAGTAAATGTTTTTTTTATATAATTAATCTAGTTTTTAAAGTTTATTCGATACTTTATCTTTAAATTTCTCAAAAACAAAGGTTGCTATAAGTATATACACAGCCTATAAATTACAATTAATTATGTATTTTTAAAACGTTTTGACAAAAGATAAGCTTGTCTACATTTTCCAGCAATACAAAAAATGGATTCGCAGTCCCAATATCGCCATATACTTTGTGAACAATAATAACCATATTGGTATTTTTTATATAAACCAAATAAATAATTATAATTAATAATAAAAGAACAGATATTTTATAATATCAAATTATTAAATATATGTGTATATATACGTACGACTCTGTAAGGGTCATACTGAACCGAGCCGCGGTACAAACTTGTTTAGTACCAGACCCTACTATAAACTTTAGACTGAGCTCCTTGTTCTTCAAAATAGAACAGAATAATTATTTATAAGATCATTCATATTTTGGTATTTTTGTCAAAAAAAAACTCAATTCTATATACATAAAAAAAAATGTACTTGATCTCAATGACTCATGAGCAAACTTCTAAAAACAGCAACATACATAGAGATATATCAATTAGTGTCTTATTTTAATTGAAGAACGGAATTAGGAAATGCATTCCGTAGAATTTGAAGGAATGTCTAATCTAAGAATATACCCTGAACAATGAACATCATAAGTTTTTTTCCTTCACGGTAATTAAATTGCAGTTATTTTACTCATCAATAGAGTTATATACATTTATATTTCTTTGCAAGTTGAGTTACTGGATGGAAACTAACATTTCAGGGTTTGCATATTAATTCTTATAATCTATGTAACAAAAATATATTTTAGTACAAAATTCTCTACAAAAACTATGAGCTTTTTCTCTATTCAATTCTGTCCCCATCGAATGTCGGTCATTCTCATACACAAACATACAGAGGACTTAGGGACTTAGTTCGAATGCATATACAATCCAGATCGGATCCACAACTGTCTGTATTGACTCAACACCTCTGTGACGTTCCCTACATTTCTTCATATCAATTCGCGAATAAATAAGATTATGAAAGGGATTCGTACCTGATCTATACAGATTAGGAACTCAATCTTTGAGTATAACTAAATTTCCAAAAACATTATTTTTATGGAATGAAGAAAAACAAAATCAAATTTAATATGATTTTTTTAATGCCTATATTTAGCTATATTTTTTGTAAAATATCTCCTCCTTCACATGCTATAACGCCTGTTACCGACAAATTGGCAACTTTTGACGATGAAGGCCGAGTCCATGACGTAATTTGCTGCCTTAATGGCATCTTTTAGCGGATCCAAATTTTGATCAGAGGTATGGCAACCATTTGATTTTTAGGGAATTAAACAAAGTCCACACTTTATAAAAGTTAGCTCTGAATCGATTTCAAAGAAGATTCTAAACTCTTATGGATGCCAAAGTCATTAAAATAAAAAGATATGGTGTAGACTGTAGTCCCTCCCAGTTCTGTCCTGCAAATAAGTCTTAAAAACTTATTAAAGTTCGGTCCTTGATGACGTGATTCAGATATTTTTTTAATAATCAGTTCCAGTACTAACAGTCCGAAGGACCGACAATCTTATAACCAGTACTGAGACTAGACCGCATAAATAAGGACTGAACCAACACTACTATTAATTACTTTATACTTTGATGTTCTCTCTTCAAGAGTAAAGTATGAATGATTCCAGCTTTATAAAATAGAAACAAAGTATTAAAGTCAGGAAAAAAAAGTATCGCTGTCGTGCAAAGTCATATTTTATACAACAAAATCTGGGCTTTGCTCATCTTGTATGATTAGTAAATTAAGGATTTTGTGAATGCAGAGCCAGGCCAGCGACTCTGACCGGCTAATTTATTGAGCAATTGTCTTGATGGACTTTCTTGGGTCCATCGTACGACAATTTGCTGGATTCTTGGTAGAAATTACGGCGTTTGGACACAGTCGTTTCTACCTTTGAACTCAACCTGCATTACTGTTACCTCCCCGTCCCCTTTAGAGGTCTGAAATCCCCTCCTAACCTTGCAAATAAACGTCTAGCAGAGTTCCAGAGTTTGAGATATTATTATGTTATCGCTTCCGGCACGGATTCCAAGGAGGACTCTGTGCCTTTTCAAAATAATTGGAAAAATGAATTCGTCAATTTATTCTATTTTTTCTAAATCGAGCAAGTTTGACCTACAGCTTTAAACTAAGTAGCGAAAGGGAGACCCAAGTGATCAATAGCTAAAAAAATATTTTGGTGCACATCAACTTTTTTGTCCGCTAAAAGTATTGTTTTGTGCTAAGTTCATACTTATTACCTAATATTTGCAGATATAATGAGAAGTTCTGTTATCTATGTAATTATTTCCATTCTAGAAGATGCTCATTTGAGGTCCAGAAGATGGACTGAGCTTAGCTAAGAAATTATTTAAACTATGGAGTTTCGTTAATGCACTAATTGGTTTATTCTACGTTAATTTTTCATATACCATTCATATAAAAATATATGTTTTATAATTAAACTATGGAGTACATGTCAAGTCTCCAGTCCAAGTTCCTAACTCTGACAATAATTGACCATTGTATCTTAAATTATACATTTATCCTTAATTATTATAAGAAAAAGTAATAAATTATAAATATGTAATTGAAAAGTCCTCTTCTCTATGGCGGGATATTCTAAAAAGAAAAAATTAAGGAACAAAATAATTTATTTTTACCTTACAGCAATTTTAGACTGTGAGTCGTGCTTTATCAATCCTCCATCATTTATATCCCAGCCTACGTCCGTAAGAAAAATAAAAGAGTGACGTCATATGAAAAGCGATCTCTTACAAAAAAAATGTTAAAACACTCCACCATTGAATCCCCTCAGGCTAACGGTCGCGTTTCCCTACTTAATTGAAAGCTTCAGTTTGAACCAAGGTTAATATAAATATCGGGTTACACCATAAAGCGTGTACGACTAATGTTTTACTTCCACCACGCTTTTTAATATTGACGTCATAGGGTATGAGTGGTTGCTTGTTTTTCAAAATCTGTCTTTCTTGCCCAGCAGTCGGTACGATACATTAGATTGAAAATTCTAGAAAAAGTGACATCATAGACTATAGGTGGTTACGAGTTGTGTCTAAATCTGTCTTTTTTGCCCAGTAGTGGGTACAATGTATCAGATTGAAAATTATAGCAAGCCCGATTACTTGATGGTCTATCCTTTTATTTCAATTAACCAGCTGTTTAAACAAGCTATCTTACAACAACAATAATCAGCTCGCTTATTTCCTGCATTTGCCCAAGAGAGTGGGCCAAAGTGATGTTATTCATTACTTACGCACCCTGTACTTAATTAAAAATATACTCATATCTACATGAAAAATTAAATGAAAGCGTCATGATCAGCAGCATCCTTTTTTCCAATCCCAAAACTCCTATTTCCTTCTTCATCGTTATCGTTTCTACGTTTGTATATATATTTATCTGAGTCTGCTAAAGAAAAAAATAAAGATGTTATCTTATCTTAATGAAAAAAAAAAAAACAAATTATAATAGGTATATAAATTTATGGTATGTACCTAAGTATTTTTACATACTCATTACGAGTACAAAGACTTTGTATATTTTTTGGATCTCAAGTTTTCCTTTTCATATTGTACCTAGTATATATAAGCAAATAGACTTGTTTCTTTTTATAGATAATTATTATCATTTTATTTTATTTTTCAATCAACAATAATTTATTTCAACACTTTTAAAATGACATACTTTTGATCCAATAGAAAAAAATAGATTCAAAACACACAGCTTCACATTGTTTCTTCATAAAACAATACTTTATGGTGATAACTTGATTAGTTACAAGGTTAATAGAAATGCAAAGTTATACCAGAACGCTTTTCTAATAGTGACGTCAAAGAGTGTATACTATTACTATTAGTCATATAATTTCTAGTGTTATGTTGCTATTCTCTATGACGTCCATAATCTATCTTTCTTTCAAGCAGTCGATACAGTACATCAAATTGGAACTTCTAGCTAGCCGGATTACATGATGGTATAAAATTGTACATAATACATAAATATTAGGTAAAACCTCCGACCCTAAGTAGGAGCGAGGACCATGCAACAGTTTGATCATTGTGTTTATACATAGACAAAAATAAGGATTACTTTTTGCCTAAGACTTCTTGAAAAGTTAAATTTATTTTCCGACCAACTTATCAAGGCCTATAGGATTATAAATAGGACTTTTGAAATGATTAGTTCAATTTTGTTGCTGTTTTTATAGGAAGGGGATGACATCATCAACCAATTAGTGTTAGAGATTCGTAAAATAAATGAAAAGAGGTTTTCTCCTTCAATTTTTCATTCTAAAATCAACTTGATTTTTAGTTAATCGAACTACGTCCAAAACGTATAAAAATTCGCTCTGACCCGATCTTAAAGAAAATTTACAAAAGTAGATTGTCCACTTTTATTAATGACGAAGGCATAAAATACTAAGATTTTGTGTAGGTACGTTTTGTGTTGTGTCCATTCTTATCTAGGACTTAAGACTAAAGTCCCGTCTATTTAAATGTCCAGTTGAGTCCTAAAAACTGATAAAGTTTGGTCCTCGATAACGTAACTCAACATTTCTTTAAATCAGTTCTTGTACGATTTTTACAACCAGTCCTAAGACCGGACCGGAACAAACAAATAAGGGCTGACAAAAAACAAAGTACATTGTACATAAATACCAGTGTTGGATTTTGGTCTGAAAATGCTATACTAGTAAGATACATTATTACTTTTTAGAAGAGTAAATTAATTTGGTATTTTAAAGATGTTTGGTCCAGATCGGTTTCATTTCAAATTCGGCCTATGAATTGTTGATGACATCAGTTGAGTTTTCTAATTATGAACATGGGCCTACTATCACGTCGTATGAAGTTAAATGTGTGGAATAAATTAGATTTACACATACAACTCTTGAATCCAACGGATAAGTGCACAATCGGTCCTATGTTTTATTCCGAATAAGATTGGTCTGGATCAACCTCATTTAAAATTTGTTCTATAACAATTCTATAGATGATTTTTTTATGAGTTCATGTTAACTTTAAAATTATAACCTTAAATAACGTCAAATTAAATTCAATGTGTTGCATCATTTAAATTTGTACAACTCATAAATCAGGATAAGGCATAAAATCGGTTTAAAAGTATAGACTTAAAACGAATTGGTCTATACAAAGTAGAGAATCATATCATGCAGTAGCATTTTGGATAATGTTGTATCCCTATTATTTTTAACTACGATATCTCATGATGCAACTAAACAATCGAAGCAAACGCAAAAAATTAACGCGTATGTGATCTCCTCTCCGTCTTTGTCAATGACAAAAGGGCTGCAGAGACTTTTGGTATCGCCATCCAAACTGCTTACAACATCAATAAGTCTAATAAGGATGGTAATTGTGTTTAAATTTGTACTCTGAAACTAAATATCTACATTTCTATAAATAACACTATGGCTGCCTTTTGACCTCCCTCCATGTGGTCCTAAACCAGTCCTAACAACATGGACACGCCCTTCATCGTCAAGAGCTGCCAATCTGTTTCCTGGGTATCCAAGCTATTTTTACTTGGTAAGGAAGAGATTTTAAATAAAAAATAAAGTTAGTTATATTATTGGAACATATCACAAAATAGGTTTTGAGTTGTCCTATCTAATTTTCATCAATATGACGTTATTCGTAATTTAGTCGTGCTACAGCAAATTAAGGTCTCCACTCTGTACATTCCGACTGAAAAATTATGTCCACTATTTGTAAACTATCAAGTTTCACTCTGTTGTATAAGATCGCAGTCTGGACCGAAATATCGGTCTAAATTGCTTTTAAGAAAATTAATATAATAACAAACCAAGTCCCAACACGAATACACATATATATATTAATGCATAATTCGACATTTGAAATATGCATAATTAGTTTATTTTATTTTAATTGATCAAGTTTTTTTTTTTTTTTTTTTCGATTCTTTCCTTGAACCTCCAAATAAAGTTGTAGTTACATAAAAGACCCCGAAGCATAATCGTTACTTCTCCTGACGCAAAATTATTTCAATATATATATTAATACATATTTATTTATATCATTTGATGGAGCCAACAGATAAGATGCATCATTAATGTCATCATAAACTTATGATGTAAATTGCCTCTAATCTTGAGAAAGAAGTATGAATGTATGGAACTCCTTCCGCCGCAAAACTGATTATCTTAAATTAAAAAAATAACCAAACAAGATGCAAAATCATTTGTATTTACGCGTGTGTATTTGAGTCATTGTTTACTTTGTTCATCATTCCTGTAACTATACATATAAACATGCAAAAAGTGTTCTCTGATGATACTTTTTTCAAAACATCAAATTAAGTTGTTAATTTCATGAGAAATGACTTTGCATAGGTGGGTACAGCAATTTAGCTTTAAACCTATGTATTTACAATATACATATGTATATAATTATACTCATATGTATAGGTCTACCTATATTTAATTATTATTTAGTAAAACTTTATAGCAGGAGTTGTAAAAAAATATGACAATGGAGGAGTGCGAGGCTTTTCGGTGTTGCAAGCTGAACAGTGATTAAAATAATTTTAGTTATACTTTTTTCAGCTCATATTGCATTACACCCTAAAACTAATGATATTTATTGGTTTGTATTACCAATAAGAAACTGGAGATATTGGAATTGGATGTCTAAACTCATAATTTACAGTGTGCGGCAGTGAATCGTGCAGTAATTGATTCGTGTGTACAATTTCGTCAAGATTTTCGAAAAAAAAAGATACAGACAATTGAATTTTTACTGGTTTATTGGGTTGTCGAGCAAGTCCAACATCCTTTTTCTTTCAACTTCCATCATCGCTCTCGATCGTAGTACGAATGTTGGTTAAAAAAAAAAATTATAATTGGATTATAGAATTAGCTCATGTAACTTAATATAGTTTAAAATAAAGGATACGAGCTCTAAACAAGTTTAAATCCTATTGCATGAATCGTTACTGCAGAATGTATATGGGTTGTTCATGTATTGGATACAAATAGATAATTGACATTATTTCTATAACTCTTCAGGCAACCATTTGCTTATACTTTAAGGAATAAATCTTTTTCTATTTACGATTAGAATTGAAATAATATATTGGGAATTTAATAGCCTATTTGGCATGAACATAGCCATAGTATAACCCAATCCTCATCAGAGTTGAAAGGGCACGTGCTAAACTAAATTAAAATTAATTTCCTTATTCTTACTCCCTTTAACACGTTTCACCATTCTTTCAAGGCAAAATGCAATTATGGTGAATTATAAAAAAACAAATGATGTACTCAGGAAAACGCCTTTTACAGTTCCTGTGTATATAATCTATTATGTAAGTAAAATTAGCAGTATCAAATTAAGCTGTCTAGGTACTCGTATATAAACTTGGTCCAAGATCGAATTTTTAACGCGGTCTTGTGTATTTATTTACAGAGTACGAACCCAGACAGAAATTTAATTGTTTATGAATGCATGGATCAATTTTTCGGTCTGACCAAATATAGCGACTACTTTTGTTCACAATCTAAGTAACAATTTCTCCCTTTATGCCTGATTTATGAGTTCTACAAATTTTCTTTTTTGGTCCAAATCCAACTCTTTTAAGTGGTAAATTATATATGTTCACTAAATACTATAACGTTCTCAGACCGGTCTATGATTCTCAGAACAAAACCCAACAGTTTTTCATAGTTTTTCGTCTTGAAACCAATGCCGATTATTTTCGGTTTTAAATTACTTATAAATCAAATAGCTGTGGAATATATCTGTTAAAAACTTATGATGCCGGTTAAGTACACGTCTGGAACAACAATAACACTGTGCGTTGCGCAAAAAAACACATTGTATTTCAGTTAAATCTAAACATTAAATGGTGTGTGCGTCTTTGGATAGCTCTTCATCCGCTCCAACAATTTTGTCCTATGAATCCTATGAGCTATGTGCTCATGCAATAATTATTTTAAGTATTATGGACTATCAAATACATATTTTGCATATGTTTGCCCAATGTGACATATTTGACCATACATGTCTGATGTACCAAATTTAGGACACTTCAATTAAATAAACGATTATATTAAAATATATTATTTTTATGCTAAATATGGGTTAGTTATACAAAATGTACTTCATATAAGCGAGAAAAATGTAAAAATCTAATTCTAACATAATTTGGGTCCTTGGGGGTAAGTTATATTTTCCATAGCGATTTGGACGGATATTTCGTTTGAGTATGTAAATAAAAAATTTAATAGTTTTCAAGTCGTGGATCAATGTTGTTGTTTTTTCAAACTTCATGTTTTATCACAACAACCCTCATTCACCACAAAGCTTTATCTCCTATACCCCTGATTTATGGGTTGTACAAATTGAAAATTTGAGCTCAGCACATTTATATTCAATGTCCACAATTTTGAAAGATAACTTAACATAATCTATAATTCATGTATAGAATTGTTGTAGACCGAATTTAAAGAGAGACTAATCCAGACCAATTTTTTCGTAAGGACCAATCCAAGATTTTATAATGAAGAATTAGAACAATCCACTAAAAATCATAACTGTCTCAGACCGGTCTTGAACTTTCAAACCGAACTCAAAAAATAGTATATACCTAATTCATATACTTATTTATTGTTTAGCTAATCGATACAATGTAAATTAGAGTATATTATTTACTATTATTCTATAATGAGGATCAAATAGTCACATAAATATATCAATCAGTCATCATCAAGGATCACAATACTACTATGTTATATAGGCATAATATTTATTAGTTTTTCACATAGAATCAACAAGATATTCTCATATATACATATACATATATAGAATACGAGTATATAATGGAGTTTGTGCGTGTGTCATTTATGGGTCCCCACACCTTTGGGCATAGGAGACTGAAAATATGCAAAGGTGCCTCTTTGGACCTTGGTCAAGCTTAGACGGGGGGTGCCAATTTTCAGGGCGGCAAATTAAAAATTGTTTGTTGGAGTTCAAGGAGACCAGACAAGGGAAGAGTTTGTTAATCAAAGTGTAACTAGCGTCTTAACCAAAAATATACGAACAATAACGTTTTTTAACTTAAAAAAAAAAAAAAATATGTGCAAAAAATGAAATCGGTAAAAAGTACATTTTTTTTTTTTTATTCACATGTACAAAAAATTTCTTTTTTTCTCTTTCTTTCATCTAACGTCAATTTTTCAAAAGAAATGGCACAAAAAAAAAGTGTCGTCTCTTTTAGACAAATTTTTTTATACATTCATAAATATGTTTATAAAAAATATTTAAAAAAACAAAAAATCATAATAATTATTCTATAATTCTTTATAGAGTACCCTAACGCTGGCTTGCACCGAAGGGTAATAAAAATTATGAAAATTGCATTGACCATGGTCAATGTGATTTCCAATTCTTTACTTGGCCAAAACAGCGCCAGGTAACCCTTTGTTAGTTCCATACAAAATACATACATAACTAAAATGTAAGGTCTCAAAAATCTGAAATGTAAATTTACTTACTATCATTTTAAAGATAATATTCAACAAATTAAACTAATATTTGGTTTGTGTTTCATTGAAAATTAATGAATATGTAGTGGTGATATCACTGGTCTAGAGGCAACGGCCCAAGGCCTCCCTTAATACATTTTCTAATAGTAATATTTATATACCAATTAATAGTAAACATTTATAGTTATTAAACCCCAGCCTTCTAAATACAAAATTGTGTTTTGGTAGTGTACAAGTTACAATTTACAAGTTTAATAACGTTATATTTATTTACAAAATTAGTCATTTTAATGGCATACCATCAATTGATCATATCATTTCTATTTTAATCTATTAAGATAACTTATTTACGAATCATAAAACTGTGTACATTTCAGCTTTATAATGTAACACATAATGGCGACAGCTGCTTCAAATAAATTAAAATTGAACTTACAGAGGAGAAGGGGCAATACCCCGTAACGATGATTTTTGCTGGTAACAAGAAGTAAATGTCACATCAGGAGGTCTCAAATGTAACTGGCGTCCAATCCGGTACGTGCAAAAGATACATAAGGTGCTTTTGGAGAATGATGATCCCAGATCCGTCATCAACTGCAAAAAAGTCTATTAGAGAAGTCAGGACAAGCGAATATGGGCCCACAACAGTCCAGATCTTAATCTGATCGATTATTTAATCAAGGGTGACGTTGAATCGAAAACAAATGAAATGTTTCGGACACATCAAATGAGCTACTTTTCATATGTACAATTTTAGCTAAAGTTCACGTAATTCTGTCAAAAAATGTGGCCTTAGTATCAATTTAAAGATTTATAAAAATGTATCGATTTTATCTTAACAGCCTGTTGTATGTATTTTCTACTAGTAATGTTTAATGTTTTAATATTAGTATACTAAATTATTCAAAATATTAAAATATATTAAAAAGGTTGAGTACATGAAGTTTGCTATTTGTTAGAACCGTCTTAATTAGAGCCAAAAGATCATCATCATCTGCATCATAACAAATTATAGTACGTATTTATGATTGTAGGATCACTCCGTGAGGAAGAAAAATATATGTGAGTCAGCTATTGATGGTTTACCTAGTGGTTGTATTTGATTCTTTGGTAGATAAGATGATGATGTTCAATAAATTTGCATTTTACAATGTTATTTAGTGAAGAAGAGCGGAAGAAAAAGATGTTAGTATTATCATTTCCATCTCTGCAGTGTGCATCAACCAATCTTGGAAAAAGAATTAGCCAAGTTCAATCCCTAGTGGAGGTTGCTGGGTTGGTGCTAGAAAAAATCTTTGTTTGAACAATTATTTATTTAAATCTTCTACTTTTATTTATTAAAATGTCCTCATTCTGCCTCAACCATGGCGTCAATTCTGCCACTAAAGGCACTACATACCCTCACAAAATAGTCGTCCGGCATGTCAGCCCATTTTCCCTCAACAGCAGGTTTAAGGGCATGCCAAACAAGTGAGCTCTACTATCCACATAGGCCCAAATTTCATAATTCAGGCAGAGGGTGATGAAGGCAAAACTTTGAATGGCCAGAAATCAGCCAGATTAGTTCGTCATCAGTCCTGGATTTTGGCCGATTAAGTAATTTGCTGACTTTGCCTTCGGACATATTAGATCATACTAAGGTTCCCCACCACTCTGTGCACTGTGCCCTCCGAAACATTCAACTTCCATGAAAGTTTTTGCATGGACCTCGTTAGATTGTCCTCGATTGTGTCCCCCAATTGCTAAAAAAACTCCTCACTTTGTTTTGACCTTATCTTCCCGACTTCTTTGTCCGACTTTCTCGTCCTTGATCTTCTTCTTCATCTCATAAACAAGTGTCTTCCCGCATGGGACAATCTCACAAATGGAGGATAGTTGTATTTTGATGCAAAGAAAGTCAACATCTCGTTTTCTTTTTGCTTCCACTTCAAACACTTGTTTTAAACCATAAATAGGCTTTAAATATCTTTCCGCAATTTGAAGACGCACGGTCTATAAATGTTAGAACAAAACAGAACCAAACACTAACTATTAAAATTAACATTTAAATATAAAAAAAATGAAATAACGAAGTTAAAGGTGCAATTATACGTGTGTTATTAAAGACCTACTTTGTACACCATGTAGATTTCATTACTCTCCCATGTTAATTACCTTTCTTAATTACCTCACACCAGTCTTCATTTAATTTACATAGAACATTCTAACTATTTATGCCATAATATTCGTCCATAGATATTGTACCTAATATATTAACAGAGCAATGGTGTAATTTTATCTGACTTTATTTATGTGTGTGTGAATCCTGACTCACACACCTTTTTTTCATCAGAAGAACTCCAAATAATTAATTGATTAAATACATGAATGACCCTATTGAAAAAAAAATCCAATCTTGGAGCGCCCGCCGGCTAAACACCAAATTTTATTATTGTTATTTAAGTAATAGAACACGATTTTTTCCCCTCTCAATTGCAATAGGTTTGGCCTTTAAGCCTTTTTAAAAATCACGTTGGAAACTATACGTAATGACAATTGATAAAAAAAACATTCGAACGTTGGATGTTTATTAAGTTATTTTGATTACAGTTACTACAAAATGGGTCTAATCATATAAAAACCCAGTGAAATGAAAGGTCATATATTGAACCTAATACTTTTTTGATATTTTTTTTTTTCAATTTCATCATATTATAGCTAAAACTAAATTATCAAACTTATAACACTTAAAACTTCAAAAGATTTGTCGTCAAAAAAAAAATCAAAAAAACTTTGATTTTGAATGATTTTTTAGGTTTAACTTGTAATTTTCTCATAGAATATTTAATAAATATGCAATGTAAGATTAGGTGACAATTTTACAAATTAAATATAATTAAGTCGATGGTTTTACTAATTATAAGAAGTAATGAATATTTTAATGGCAGAAAAGGTTCAAAAATTGAATCTTCCTCCCTCTAAAATATTAATAATAAACTAATAAAAATTATGAAAATATGAAATGCCACATTAAGACCAAAATAGTTGGTCCTTAAACTGAGAACAAACAAATTTTTCACGATTGGAAAACTATTAAACATTGATCCGCTGTCTGTTACAGCCACGACCAAAATATTGATTTTGATTGTTACAAAGAGTTTCTGAATCCTCGATTGGAGCTGTTTGACAATTTTTTTTTGTGAACAAACTTTATATAAAGGGTGATTCAAAACGAGCAGTTTTTGGATTGTAGAAATAAAACACATAAAATATTATATTATGCTCAAAACTTTATTATGAACCGAAAAAACAATCCTTTACAATTATTTCTAGAAAATAATTCCCTTCATATGTTGGCCGCAACTGACCTTTAAATGGTCGATTCTTTCGCGCTAATTTTCGATGACGTGTTTGAGCATTGTGATCGGAATCTCACGAATAACTTGCTCAATATTTGCTTCCAATGCTTCAATTGTCGCTGGTTTATCCAAATAGACTTTTGCTTTTACGTAGCCCCAAAGAAAAAGTCCAAAGATGTGATATCACACGATCTTGGTGCCCAATTCACCGGGCCAAAACGTGTAATTAATTGCTCACCAAAATGATATCCCAATAATTCCATTGTTATGCATGCTGTGTGGTAAATGAAACCGTCTTGTTGGAACCGAATATCCTGGAGACCATGTGTTTCCATTTGAGGTACCAAAAAGTATGTTACCATGGCGTGATAACGTTTGAATCGATTTTTAATGATCTTCGGCTACACTCTCGGCTACGTACGCAATATTTTCTAGCTTGCGAGCTGTACTTGGCCTACCAGACGACGGGACATCCCAGTAAGTTGCTGCCCCTTCAAATTTTTCGATTATTCTGCGAATTGTGGATTCTGAAGGTCGATTATCTGGACTATAAGTTGGGCACAATTTGCAAAAAACTACTTTCACAGAACGCTGATTTTCATAGTACAATTGCACAATTTGTACACGTTGTTGTGGCGTATATCTTTACATGAAGAATTGTAAAACAATGCTGAGTAAAAATGACGTATGAATTTGACAAAACTTGCGCGCGCCTGTCAAAAAATCCCTTCCGGGGAAAAACACTAGTTTTGAATCACCCTTTATAATGGCATAGATCATTAAACAGACATAAATTCGAATTTCTTACTAATGACCTTCCAAGGTTAATAGAAGTACAAGGTTATACCATCATGTAATCTGATATGCCAAGAATTTTCAATTTGATGTTGCGTACCAACTCCTGGACTGGACAGACAAATTTTGACGTCATAGAGTATAAGAACGGTATATTAACCGCATGTAACACTATATGATTAACAATAAAAATATATTATACTCTTTTACGTCAACATTAAAAAGCGTGGTGGAAATCAAATATCAGTAGAAAAAGCGTTATGGTATAACCTTGTATTTTTATTAACCTTGAGACCTTCCAGTGTTGCAACTATATCAAAAAATTGATCAAACTATGTGTTTCTTGAAAAATCACACTCAATACTAAAAATAAATAAAAATCCTCAATTTTTAATTAAAAACTTAAAATCATTTATTTTCACCGATTAAAAAAAACAAATAAACTATTTGTTCTTCAAAATGTACAAGGATTCTATTTTTTTTTTAAATCAAAAATTTTGAACCAGACATGAACCTAGTCAGTGTTATAGGAAATGTTACAAAAAATAATGTCTAGATCGGCCTCATTTAGAAATTCATGTTTAAATGGCCGATGATGAAGTCAGATGTCCTTTCAAATTATGAAAATATGTACAATGACTTCATATGATATATACACTGCGAATAATTAAATAGGGAGAAAATCGATTGTCCATAAAGTAAAAGTGAGTTTATGTACAAATTCATGACTTATACACGTCATGATGTGTTTGAGTGCTTCGAGAGCATGATAAAGATTTCCATTAGTAAAGGGGTATACACGATCACCATCTATCTGGTTACGACTGGTAGCAAGAGTGAGCGGTAATAGCATTAAATCATCATCATCGATGTCATAATCTTCTCCTAAAGTACCGGGAACAGATTATACATTCTCACAAAACTTCTATCATCTCTTGGTCCTCTTTTGATATTCTTTTTTTCTACTGTTTGAGATTTTACTGTTTGAGACCTGTTCCCCATACAAATCATTCACCTCCCCTCCTCCCCATTAACTTGCAAATACATTGTGGGGCAAGTGCTTGAGACCCTTATGATTTTTAGAGGACCGTAATTTGTCAGGCAACTTTTTGTCAAAAGCTCTTAAATAATCGATAGGCCGACATTTCGGCTCCTTGCCCTGTATTAAAGAGAAAGGTCATACCAGCATTATCCCTTTTTCTGTACATGAGGTTCCCGTCCTCACTTAGACATGACCTTAATATACCTGAGTTATCATTTGACAGATGTAAAACTCAAGATAATCTCCCTGCCTTGCAATGTCTTCGGAGCAGGTCTTTAAAGAATAGCAAAGATTCAATGATTGATAAAAAAATTCTTCGTTTCAAGATATCCCTTTTTAACCCAGTAAGGAGAGGAGCGATCCTATTCCTATGTAGAAGTTTGGTCTGGACTGATCTCAAAGAAAAAAAACCCGATCGGGATCGGTCTTACAAAACAATAGGTCTCGGTTAATATTCGTTCTACACCAATTCAATTGATAAATTGTTGATGACTTCATATATACTTGTCAAAATGATGACCGTCCACCTATAATCATATGAAACTAAATCTGTTCCACAAATAATATTTGTACAAATTATAAATTATGTAGATAGGGGATAAAATAGGTCTATAGATTGTGACGGAAGAAATAAGCCCACGATTTGATAAATATTAAATTTTTACAATTGCAGTTTGGACCAAAATATCGGTCGTAAAAAAAAATCAATCTCGGACCGAGTCTCAACACTAACACTAACTTATTTTTCTATAAAAGAGTTAGGATTGCAGAATTCTACTCGTTATATGAATGAAGGATCTCTCAAACAACTTTTGAAAGTTGTATGCAAACATATCTCTAACTAAATGTACACTATATTTATGACAATTCAAAATGAATATCAGAATGAATTTCCTTGCAACAATCGTAACTGGCTCAAGTCATAATTGATAATTTATGACATTGAATTCAAGATTTTTATTCAGACTAATGACCACTAATATTTCTCTAGGACTTAAAATTTATGTTTCACTCAATGTCTCCAATGCATATACAGGGTAGGGATTTTAAATTCGGAAAATTTTAGGATAATGTATATTACAATTATTTTTCCAAAAATTAATTCAGTAATTCACATATCTTTTGCTCATAGTCAATCACAATAACCAACCACCTACTGTTTCAACAAAAGCCTTCAACCTCGCTCTGAACCTTGTACAGTCCTTGATGAGAAACTCCAGGTCCATGTTGGCAACTGCCACAAAAAGTGATCCCCAAAGGAGTCATCAGTTTTATTTGTACGTTTATTGTACTATCTCTCCGAGACACCCTAACCACAGTAGTCCAAGGGGTTTGGATCCACTGAACATAAAGATTATTAATAATGTTTGTTTTTCCGCCTTACTTCCGGTACCAATTATCCAATTTGGACAAATTTCGCTAGTTTAAAATTCTAACATGACACTAGATCTATCAACATCAGTTTAAGGTATTTAGCATTATTTTTTATAGTGATATTTGCGTTCAAGAGCGTGATCTCAGTACAGAAGCACACAATAATGAACGCAGGGCGTTTGTATTCGAAGGCATCTCAATAATTTATTTTACAGTTTTATAGGTTGAATCTTCTAAGCACACTTTCATATATATAGATCTAAGGGTTACAAAGATAATGAGGTTGGAACTTGTTCCGGATTTAAAATCCTCACCCTATATTGACAGAGGGTATATAAATTTGGGCATTTGCAAATATATTTGTATCTAGCTCGTCGAAATTCCGTGATATCATCTTCTGCGTATTCCTTTTAACTAGGCTGATTGATATCTTTAAGTAATTAAAACATTTTTTCGCCTTGAGGACAATGACTGAAAACCAATGGAAAGTGATGATTCAGTTAATTCAAGATGAAAGATCCCATAGTGCTATTTCCAGGCTCATTTGAATTAGCAAAGTCGATATCTGGATGAACTGGAAGAAGCAAAAGCACAACTTTGGAAAGAAACCTAGGACCTTCTAGCCATATGGATCCCCTCTTACCTACCTCTAATATCATGTAAGACTGACACACAACAAATTTTCCAAACAATTTGTACGAGGAAAAACGACCTCCAGACTCCCCAGATTTAAAAACTGAAGAACGTTTGTCACTGTAAAAGCTGGAAGCGTACATTTTGTATGCCATTTTTATATGTTACAGAAAATTATACGTACAAAGTGTTGTAATTTCAGGAATACACTTGCTACACCCTGTATAACTAAATGTGCTTTGTACACCTGTTATTGTTGAAATCAGAGTCTCATTGATGAATCACACTGCACTACAAAATATGGCTAATACGTCATAATCAAAGGGAATTGCAAACATAAATCCATTTATTATGCATCCTCACCTTGCTGTTTGTTTTTATCGTTCTTCATATTTAATATTATCTCTGCCATTTGATAGGGTAGTTATCTTTTATTGCAAGCCACCGCCAGGTACTTAACCTCATAAATTATTATTGCCAGTATTAAACATACATATATTGATCAATTTATTTATCTATTATTACTCTAAGAGAATAAAACCTTGATTTTGCATGGATGAAGATGAAGTGGGTAAGTCACCGTCATGGACTACCGCTAGAGGGACACATGCATCAATAATAGTAAATAACTACACTTGTACAAGGAAGTGCATCATTCCACATGGTCTCTTCTATTAATTAAAGATTATTTAATGTCAAATGAAGCATTAGATTCTTCATTTCAAAAATGATTTGATAGAAGGGGTGACTCCCTTGAGTTGGACATCCATTACATAGAGTAGGATAGAAGATTCTGTGGAGTAGATACTCACGTTTCTTAGCAAAGTATTGCTGCATAATATTAGTAGAGGAAGAACCAGTATGACTGAGTGTGACATATAAACAGGGATGGGATTTTTGTAGGGTAAGCATCTCCCCATGAAAGAATAGTTTTCACATATTTATAATGTGAACGGTTTTACAAAGATATGTAGATCTTGAAATTTAAATATAACATTTCCTAGTACTAATGATATTTTAATTGTAAAACGTCTCCCCTTTACAGAAGTAGTTTATTCTCTTGTCAGATGTGAGACTTATGTTTTCACTTAGTTAAAATCTTTGTTAATATTAACAACCTGGTATAGTAGTTGGACGGGAGGGCGTTCTACATTTAAAATAGTATTAGTGGAAATATTGATATCTCTTTATATGATTATGTATAGTTAAAGCAATTTACTCTAACGAAACGACAGAATTCGGTCTTCAGAGAGAAATATTAGCACCACGATGATCTGTTAAAGAATAAACAAGTTTTTATCTGTTTTGATATGGGTGCGTGTCATTTTACATCAACTCAAATTGAAGTAAATGTAGAATCGAAGAGATGAAAAGGAACTACTTCCAAGCAAAACAGTTTATTAGATTCACTGAACCACTTGTTTAAAAGTACGAATGAATCCTTAATATGGCTTTATTTAGAAAAACAAGGAATTGAATATAATTAGTTTTAATATTTTTAGAGCATACTAAAAAAATTGGAGATAAAATATAGATTCAAAGGAATTAGAGGCATGTTTATAATTATCAGGCTGTATAATATCCTTGTTCACCAATAGATAATTAAAAAGTGAGCCTATCTCTTCTATAAAATACGGCAAGAAAAATTGACGTACGGCTCAATTAATTGTAACTACTGAAAATTACATTTTTTTGATCAATCTAAGCTCTCTAATTGGGGATATGAGTAATTGGATTCGAAGGCCGAATGCCACATTTTTGCCCCCCCATAACAATATGCATTATTTTTAATAGTTGTAACAAAGTTTTAATCCTGAGTATTTATAAAAACAATCACTTTTCTTCCTTTAATCTAAAAGGATGTTGTTCCAATAATTTTATAATGTTTTATATTTTAAGAAACTTGATCATCAAAGGCACTTAGGGTCTACTCTCTACCCTTCATGGAATCCATTGTTATAATTTAATGAGTATATAATATTGTTCATTCATGTAAGACATTGATTTGAAAAGGAAGGGGTCTCAAATTAGCTCTGTAATGCTTGAAAATCCTACTGTAAAGTCTTTTTTAAAAGTCATCTTTTTTCAGCATTACTAACTCATTAAAGAATCGAGATGCCTTAAAGGATGATAAAATAGAGGGATTCAAATTTGAAGTATCTATTAGTGTTGAGACTTGGTTCCAGACCAATTTTTTTACTGTGCCCATGTTCACAACTGACGTCATAATACTTCATTTATTTTAAGCATAATTTTCAATGTGTTTGATATAGATCGATTTTTTTGTCATACCAATCCAGACCAAATTTGTTTTTTATGGAACGAATATCAAACAAATTTTTCTTTGAGACCAGTCAGACTGAACCTCTTAGGTAGCAACAACTACGTAGGTTGCTACTTATATTTCCGGCCTCAAAGAAACTATGCATCGTCAGCTCCATCTGTTATATCCAGTTGACAACTTTGTATTTACCAATATCAACCTTATAGTAACGTTTTGTTAATTTGAAGTGATTAGAGTATTTATAATGATTAAAAGTATTATTTTGTGTAGTAAAATGTTATTGACTCGTTAAAACTTTAGTCCAATCATTTTATATAAATTTCGACGTAGGCTATCAAGGAAATAGTGCATTGATGACGACACATGGATCTATGCATATGAGCCTAAAACAAAACATCAATGGACTGTATGGGTCTTTCAAGATGAGCCAATCCAACAAAAGTTGTAGGTGGGAGAAGTCAATCAAATCAAAGGGTTGCATTTTTTTCGGTTGGACAGTCATGCCACTTGAGCAAAGAAGAGGCCAATCACTCTTCATCATGACAGTTTAATTGTACACACTGCACTCAAACAAGGAGCTTTTTTGCCTAGTCCAAACATCGAAATTATTGGCCATTTGCCGTAGAGGCCTAATTTATTCCCCAAGGACTTTGTCTATCCCAATACATTAAAAATAAATAACATGGTGCGCGTTTTAATCACTTGAAGAAGCCACTTTTGCATTCAACACTTTAATTTTGGAGTTACCTCATTCGGAATGGAAAAAATGATTCAAGCGTATACAAAAGTTTTTTTTTTATCTTTATTGAGAATATTTTGAAAAGTTATCAAGCCAATTTCACTCGTAGCAATTGTTTTTTCAATTTGAGAGAAGAACTAGCAACCAACGTATTACAATGATTATTTGATAGGCTGTCAGAGTAAGTTACCCATCACAATAACATTTTGCTTCCATGGAGTAGATAAAAGAACGTCTCAACAACGCATATAAATATTATAATAATTATTACTTTTTTTAGGGGGGGGGGGTTGCTTGGTTTTTGGACATTAAATATTTTGGAACAAAAATTCCTAAATCCATAGTTATTCACAAGGAATGAAATTTTTTCGAAAAAAAATTCAAATTTCCATAGCTATTCTCAAAAAATTAATTTTTTTTCGGGAATTACTTCAAAAATCAACAACTATTCTACACAAATTTAAAAATTCAAAGTTATTTTCAAAAAATTAAAATTTTTTGGAAAACAATTCCAATTTATTCAAAGAAATTAACATTTTTTGAAAAAAAATTCGAAAAATACACAGCTATTCCCGAACAATTAAATTCTTTAGAAAAAAGTTTTCAATATTAGATATTTGAAAAAAAAATTGTAATTTTAAATTTTTTGAAAAAAATTTCAAAAATCCATAGCTCTTCAAAGAAAATGAAATATTTTGTACAAATAACCCATATACTTAATTTTTTGAAAAAATTTCAATTTTTAAATTTTCTATTAAAAGCAAACATTCCTTAATTGACGTGGGGGGGTGGGGGAGAGGGAGGGTTACTGCTCCTCTAGCCCACCGCTTAAGAACTCTCTGGCATTGATTAGTTTCGTAATTTCATTATTCAGTATATGTTATTTCTAAGGAAATCCTTTATTGATGGTCATTATTAAAGAAGTAAGCCCAGAAAATTAATGATGTTTTTACATATTAAATTATTTCTAATCTCATCAATTATATTTTTGTATGAATAACTACTTTGTTTTGCAACCTAGGTATCTTGCAAAATTCACTATAAGTACGACTCAAAAGATATACACGTTTAAATAAATCGTTTTTACTTTTTTAATTGACGTTTGCAAAAGTGGGATATTATTCGTTAATGATGATTGAAAATCCACATTTTTTCCCCTCAAAGTTCTGATAAAAACTGATAAGTCATAATGATGTTTCGACTACTTGGGAAATGAAGAAAAACTCTCTCAAAGAAGAAATAAATAGGTTTTTCTTTTGTGCAAATATGTATGTATTCAAAATATATATAGAAACGTATCAAAAAATAATAACACTATTAAATTATATTTCATATACGATTTAATGGTCCCTAATTTAAAACACTCACATGAAATGCATTTGTGAAAAAAAAAATATTCTAGCAGTAAAAGTCGTAAATCAAAAATATTAAGCCTGTTATAAGAATAAGGAAAATGATGGATATTGAGGCGCATATTCAAGTATATTTTTGGAGTTTAAAGTTCCAAGAATAATAATTAATTGAGTGACTCTTTCAAAAAATATTTTAATCAGGTGTTGAAATTATGCATAAAACGTATTTATTTGAAAAACTGAGACAGAAACCGACATTAGACAAAAATAAAAGTTGTTTAGAATTCGGATTTACGTAAAAAAACTAGATTGTATTCTGATGACACTAGATTCCTGGGCTCTTGAAGGAAATTCTATTTTTTCAATAATAAGTTGATTTTTTTTCAAACACCAGTTCGATTTCCCGTGTCTCAAAGTTTTTTTAAGGTAGGATTGTAGATCCCTAATCGAATTATTGCACTAACAGAAAAAGGAGAACGTATACTAAATAGGAATGAAAAAGGGGAATTAAGTAAATGAACAAGAAGAGGATTTGCGAGTTAGTCTTAGTATCCTGATTTTGGCTGAAGAAGGAACATGTCAAGTTAGCAGTGGCAATGAGAATAAGTAAATCCCAAGGTCAAACATTTGCAAAAATTACTTTATAATTACCAAAATCAGTATTTTCACATGATTAATTATATGCTGCATTTTCAAGCCAGTCAGAAGAGGGGGCAAGTTTGATTATATTTACACCAATTGGACAGAAAACAACCAAAAAAAGTTGTATTTAAGAAGGTTTTACAATAGAAATTTACCTTTTATAAATAGTGGTTCGTTTTAGTTTAGAATTTTAACATAAACAAACTAAATATAAAGAAAACCTTATTAATTTTGCATTGGGTATCTTTAAGATAAAATAAAACAAACATGATGGGTGTACTCTTGACAATTGGAAGAACGTTTGAAAGGAAAACAGCTAATCTGTCATGACGTTTTAACAGATAATTAAAAAATTTAGTTAGAAATACACAATAAATTAAATATATATTAATATGCACACAATTTTAATAATTTCCTACAATAATGCGATTTGAACTGTTGAAGGTTCTCCTCTTCATAGCCGTAACTCATTCAACATCATATAAAAGGCAGCTGATATTAACGAGGGTCTTAATTAAGTAATACCATCTGTATTTATCCCGCCTTCTCTTTGTCCTCTTTTTTTATATTACAAATCACTCAAATCCACTTGCAAATTCCGCGGAGCCAACCCTTAGTGTTACTCTCCGTCTTTAATGAGCATATGTACAAGTGATTATTTTATACTTAGGATTATTTCTTGGGAAATTATCTTCTATAGTATTACAGCAACATTTGTCTTTTAGTCGACGCTGATTACTCTTGGCAATTCCAGATACTTCCGCTAGTAAAAGAAGAAAAAGACCTGAAACAAATCTACTATTAGTTAATGATCTTTTAAAATTGGAGGTATATGAATGGGTATCACTCTTATAAAAAGTGGCACTATGAATCATTGTCAAATATATTTATTACTAGCAAAAGGTTACCCAGAAGTTGCTGGAACAAGTGTAATGATAATCTTAGAGGCTTTAATGTATAGCACTTGTATATTACTAGAAATGTATTATTATGAATTTAAAAAAAAAACTGTGAAATAAGCTTTAAATAACATAATAGCATATATTCAAGAACAAATTTGTCTCCATGAGAAGTACATTTTTTATTTTTATCCAAGAATTAACAATTTGCAAAGACAGTTTCTATTTTTTTTGCACATATCTTGCAAAAAATGATATATAATATAATTTATGGGCATTGTAAAAGGAACACAAACCTATCAAGATTTTTTGAGCTTGCAAGACCAAAAAAGTTATGGAGAATTATGATTATCAAAACAGAAACCCTTGATTCTGAATATTGAAAATACGATATTGTAATAATAAAGTATAATATTGTATGCCAAAAATACATCATTTTCAAGCATTTTTTCTTGAAAATTGACGTTCGATCATTAAAAAAAAAAAAAATGAAAAATTAATCAGAAAATGACAGATATTTCACTTAAACATTTATTTTTGTGTCAAATGTATATGTAAACGAATATCCAAACAACATTCTATAAACATTATTTTATCTACAAATTCAAATATTCCATATGAAATCCATTTTTTTTTCACTTGAAAAAAAAATGAAACAGTCAGATTAACCGAATTCTTTTTTTTTCCAATAACTTTTTTGATTTTGCATAAATTTAGAAAACGTCCTTATTCATATAACTGTTTTTTGAGACACCAATCAATTTTTGAATTAAAACTCAACTCCTTCTGTAGTTTTTTTGAGCTCCAAAATAAAATTTTTGTGTTATCTTACTATGTTCAAAAGAAGCACCCATCCAAAGTTTCAGCCTCCTAGGCCCAACAGTGTGGGCACTCATAAAATACACACACAAACTCATAAACAGATACAGAAAAACAAACAGATAATTTTTTCCCCAAGGTTTCCTAGAACCCGATTTGAGGCAGAGGTATCAAGTCCTGGTATTGACTGGGAGTCCAGCGCTTGATATAATTTTTAAGAAAATAGAATAAATAACTTAATTAAAGGCCTAAAGTTTTTCTAAGAAAAGTTCAATCCAAAAATAAATGAAATATTCGATACAATATGAATACCCAAGGAGACTTTTGTTAATTTACTAAGTCTAAAAAAAGGGCATATATAAAAGATATAAATGGCCCCGAATTTTATTTTCTAAAAATAATATTTTTTTTAGATCAATTTTAAAAAAGGGGAAAAAAGAAAGGGCCCTCACCATTTATCTTTGTCTCATCACCTCTCACGACAAAACCGGCCTTTTGCACAACGTATCATTCTTTCTTAACTTAAAGTGCATATGTTTTACTGATATGCCTATCTATGTATATTGCGCATCTATGCAAACAGATTCTAAGGCGATTAAATATTCATTTTTATTTTAGTCCCTTCAAAAATTATATGAGATAAATCATTTTTATGATCTTTTTTGTAGTTTGAAGGAGGATTCGTATAGAATGGGTAGATTTAATAATATAATTATATGAACGAGGAGTGGAAAAATCATTTTATGAGCAATATAATTAAAGGATAATTGCTAAAATATAATTTCCTCGAAACATTAAACACATTTTAGCAGAAACAAAAAGAAATTAAATTAATGTATTTAATTCTTTGAAACTTAATATTTCCTCATTTTGAAATTAACATATAACTACCAAGTATATAATATATAGTTCGTATATATTTCATCATGCTTATTATAACATAGAAGAAAATATAATTTTAAGTTAAAGCATCTTTTGGTAACCTTTTGAAGAGTGGTTCGCAACCTGCAGGGCTTGACTCCCAATGGGTGTCTGTCACTAATGGCATGGGATCTTTAATTGACTTTAAAACGAATGAGAAAATTTTATTTAACATGGTGAAAGACATTTATTAAGTGAGTTAAATAAATTCATACTTTAACACTGAAAGGCGTTAAAGGGCGTATCAAATCGGGCCTGGTGTTCACTGAGATTTTGTTATTATACAGCTGTCTCTCTTTTTTTTGCTGCGAAAACGTTATTGTATCAACAAAATTTAGTGATGTTTTGAGCAATATAGCAACAGCTTTTCCAGATATAAAGAAAATTTATTGAACGAGGAGGAACGACGTAGCGCCGAGACGATAATTTTTGTGCGTAACAACAGGGAAATTTCGAATTTGGAGGTCCAACAATCTGCTAAAGATTGTCCTTGGATCCTGTAACAAGACTTTGGCACGTTTTTATGTCTCATACATAACGTTGCTGTGGCTGTGAGTAGAAAGTATGACACCACCCCCCTCCTCCAGCAGTTCGGATCTTGATCCGATAGGTTATTTTGTCTGATACTACGTTGAATCTAAAACAATAAAATAAATCGAATATCTCATGCCGTCAAGGACACCCTGGTTTTCTTCATCATAGAGACAATGACCAACACACCAAGGAACTACCTCGACACCGCCGTCTCCTCCTTTCGTTCCCATATCTTGGCCTTGATTAATTATGGAGGTAGATACATCAATGATCTCTTTTTCAACATTCATATGTACAATTCAAGCCAGTTTTCAAGTAAATCTGTCAAAAAATGTGCCCTCACTAACGAATTAAAGATTTTTTTTTTAAATACGCCGATTTGATCTTAAAACTTCGTACATATATGTTGAGTTCCTTGTGTCACTTAACACAATATACACGTTATAGTTATATTCTATACACATCTGGACATTGGTGCCATAGAATATATACAAAAGACATTCTGCTTTATACATATTTTTACAAATATATTAGGTATATCTTTTATTTTTTAAATTATAAAATTTTTCTTATGACCCTATGCAAATATTTAAAAGATCTTAAAAAGACTTAAATTATTAACAAGATATTTTACTCAAAATGCATTTCATGACTCTTTATTTTTGACCTTTTGAAACGCTGTCCGAGAGGAAGTCTTTAATTAGAGTTTCATTATATTGTCGGAATGTATGTATATTTACTTGCATGATTAGAAAAAGATATCTCAGCTATATATAGATATGCAGTAATGCATATTTAGAAAAATAAAGCAAGAATCAAGATGGTCAGCTTAACAATTTGAAGAATGTTTAAAAAGAGAACAGCATAGCTGCAATGATTATTTGATTGGCTTCAAGCAGTTGTGATGAGAGAGAAGGGACATAAATATATTAGCAAGAACATAGGGAAGAATTGCTCCTATGTATATCCTCAATTCTACTCTGAGTCCAACAAGGACTTACAATTAAAACCCACAACATATCCCCAAGGGTAATCTCCATCTTTTATGAGCAGGCGTAAATGTTTAATTATGCTTCTAATATATCAATGATATGTTGTATGTAGTAGAAACGGAAGTTCACTCCGCACGAATTAAATAACAGTTTAGAAAAATAAAATTCACTATTTAGTTCGCCAACTTAAAAAAAAACAAAAACGGGCAAGCTAAGGAATACAATCAATTTTCGTCACTAACTGTAAGTAGTGATGTACATCGATTGTATTTTTTAGCTGGTCCGTTTTTTTGACAATGATTTTTTTTCTTAGCATTTGTCATTATTTTTTTTTTAGGTTACTTTAATTGGTCAGATGGAGTTGTCCTGATTAAGTAAAGTGAACATTATAGTATTACATTTACTCCATCATACCTAGGAATCTTCTTTGATTAATATGCATATACAATATTATATGTATTACATCACCAAAGGCCAGAAACTGTCAACAATTAAAAATAATGAAAACCAATCGATATATCATTTAACAAACCATGATTAATAACCATTTATGGTTTCATAGTAGCTGAATTGCTCATCTTGGGAAAAAATCCTTACTTAAAATAGTATCTCAAAAATAAAAAATGTCATAATACATTGACAATTTTTAACCCCTAATAATGATCATTAATAATAAAATAATGGTCACATTTTATATATGTACAGACCACAAATTATCGTATAGAATAATGATGAGTTGGTTATTGTTTACTTTAAATACGGATGCAGTTTGAATAAATAGTTTATCTGTATCCTGCATTTGTATATTATATCCATATATACCTTTATTAGATTGACAGCTGATTCTGTATTTACCTCTATTAATACATTAATTAAACCTTTATTACTTCATAAATCCTCATTTAAACTGCATGTTAGATGTAACTAAATTAGTCTATTACCTTTTCAATTATGTAGTGCACGCACTCAATTATTTATTCATGTTAAATTTCCATTTAATTTTTTTAGTAGATATATAAATGTGATCGGTAGTTGTATTTTTACATATCTCACTCAACCTCTAATCTATAATTCTCCTTACCATTTAACTAGTGTACCAATATCTGGAGCAAGTACAAAAGGACCCTTGGACAAAGGAGAAGAAAACGGAGATACTCAACTTTCAAATTTGAAGGAGAGAGATCCTTTTTCTAAACCTCCGTCCATTGAGCAGAAAAAAAATAAAGCAAAAGAACAGGTAATTTAGCAAGAATAAGTCGTAAATATATTGAAAATAATATTACTCTATAAATTTGGATATAGGACAAAGAATACACGTTTGAAAAGGAGCCACATCTAGGAGGTAGGTTAATTGTATTACTGATAATTAGTGATCAAATTACAATATATTTTTTTATGCAAATATACGTATATATATGCCTCATTTGAATATTATAGATCAATCATTCCCATTGAGTGAGGACTTTGGTTTGAGAATCCATTCAAATCCAATTAAAGAAGAGATAATTGACAGGAAGGAAGAAATTTCTGCAAATCTTAAAATGGAATCTTTGATGGAGGTAAGGTTCCGTTGAGTTTAATTGTATAATATTGTTGCGGCTATCATATTGTTATGTAGTACATCTAGAATCTGCGTTGTATATTATCCTATATTTTTCCTTAAAAGGAGAGATAATACTTTGAGGAAACATGAGATTGCCTTGATTGTGCTCTGATATATTGCACAATAAAAGCTCACAGATGAATTTAAGTTAGTTATTGTCAATCAAGTTTAATTGACAAAGACCTAATAGTTACGAAGTGGAACAATCTTTGAGTACTTAAATGACAAGTTACAAACACAATATATATATATACTACTGTTGAGACTCCAAGTTATTGTCGGTTTAGACCAATTAGTCTTTTTCTGTTTTCTTTGAGGTGGGGGGAGGCATGATGTATTATAGTTGGCATGATATACTTTTGTACTAAACTAAGGAGATTTTGCCTTAGGAGATTTTGCCTCAAGGACATTTCCCCTCAAATATAAATAAACAATGATTGGAAAATGCCCAAAATTTCAATTCATTCATACTATCAAAATTTCATTAAGTAATGAGTTCGAACTTTGAACCCGAGACAAAATATTAAATAAAATTATTATAATAAGAAAAATAAAGATAAAAAACATGACAACGCTTCTAACAGAAGAAGTGTAAATACTAACTACTCCGTTATTAATTGTTATAAGACATGATGGATTATTCATGTTTTAAAAGACTCATGGATTGACAAACAAGCCTAATACGAGGAAATATCCTGATTCCATCAATTTTCCAACAAAAACACCTATTTAATATGTTTAAAAGTAATACCCATTACAAATTTTAATTCAAAAATTCAAGAGAACATCAATTTCGACCAAAAATAAGCAATAACGACTTATAAACTTCATTAATTTATATTTTAAGGGGTTATATCTTTGAGTCAAATTGTTTTTAGGTGAAATATGTCCTCAGACAAAATGGTTTAAGCTAAAATGTTCTCAGACAAAAGTACCAGGAACCAATATAGTTAACGACGGAATCTGGACCGAATTTTAGAAGTAATTCGGTTCCTACTAAAAATCATAAGGTTCTCAAACCGGTTTAAGATTTTTATACCAATTCCCATCACTAATAGATTTGTACCTACGAAGGCATATTTCTATTTGCATAACTTTGCATAAAAGGCGCATATATATGAAATTCTTGAGTTTTGAAGTTATAACTATGTATTGGCCCTATTGCAATTATTATGTAAAATTTCCTTATTTGCACATACATGTGCTTTTTGGCATAGTTTACTATGAAGGAAATAGAAATATTTTTTTAATTAGATGTACTTTTTATCACTATTCCATCTTCAATAATTTCTGGGATTTATTGCCACCATTATTTCTATTGTGTTGTAATTAAAATAAAATGTACATAAGCCCTGTTAATTTATTTTTACATTTTAGAATCTTTATTTTATGTGTTTTTTATTGAATTCTTTTTATTAGTTCAACTGTTCATGCATAAACTTCTAATAAGTATTTTAAGGAATGAAATACTCTATAAGTGGAAAAATTACTTTTTTTCCTAATACCGAGAGTCCCTTAAAATCTGATCCCTTACAAATTCATAAATTAATTAAGGTTGAGTGATTAAAATTAATTCATTTTCTGATGTATCAAAGCATAATCAAACATTGTAACACACAAAAAACCTGAATTCTCTAGTTTTAGTCGAGAAAAACGACAAATTTCCATTTGTGCACTCCTTGAATCCAGTTGTAGATTATATCACTAGAGATAGTTTTTTGTAAGACTGCTATTTAGAAGAGAACCTTCAATAATAAAAATAGCATTAGTGCAGAGTAAAAAATAGAGTCCTAAAGTCCAAATTTTAGTCGGCTTTTGTCTCTGAAAAAATAATTGTACACGATACCCTTTCTGTTCTTCTGTATTCCAATTTGAATTTATTGTTATATAACAACTGCACGTCCAAAATGGCCATAACTTTGGTGAATAACTGTTAACAGATGTTAGATAGATCTGACTAGCTTTTATTTACGAGTCCTGCCATCTTCATATTGAGATCAGAAACTTTTCAGACCCCCTTTAATTGTAGCAAATAGTTCTTTTCATTTATCTACTAAGTGTTTTACCTGATTACAAGGGGTAATGAGTTTTGACCACGTTAGCAGCCACTATAAAATAGACATTAATGTTTTTATCAGCCATTTAAGCACGATAAGACAGACATGCAACATCCTTCGTCCATTATCCCTTTTATAGTACTATACAAAACCGCACATTTCCACTACACAATATGTTAAATAAAAAACCGGATGGCTTGTCCATTCATGGAATAAGAATATATATTAGGAGCCAAAGAAATGACAAGTGAGGTTACATATGAATGATACGATACAGGGATAAACACACGACATTAAAACAGAAAAGGAACATTACATCATGATATATTATAATGGAAGGGGCCTATTTTGATTTATAAAAAGACGACACGTGGTGGGATCTGTGTCTGATGTGGAAGAGAGCAATATATATAGCTGGGAAGAATGTTAAGAAAAACTAGATGTAGCTATTATAAAATGAAAAAATGGTTAGAGCCTTTGCTATTTTTTTTTTTTTCATTATTAAATAATTGTGTATGTTAACATCTCCCTCTAAAAAAACAGAGTGTAAGTTGATTTAAAAATATAAAATAAAATAAATATAGACGAATTAAAATATTATTTTTATAATTGAAGTTTCTTTTCTATATAGCAGTAATTGATTTTCTTCCGCATCATAAAACAAGCAGCTGATATTAACAAATGTCTTAATTCAGGGATCCCATGCATGTCCCTCCAGCCTTTCCATTTGCACTCTTACATAAAAAACCATCTCTAGTGATATAATCTAAAACTGCCACAATATAAACTCCCCCATTAAAGATAATTTAAGATTTTATTTTTTACAAAAAATATATTTAGTTTTGATATAAATCATTCTTTTTGTAAGTCGTTATACAACTGTTTGTTCCACAGAAAGTTGGATATTTCATGAGAGGATGTATAAAAAGGCGTCCAAGGATAATTGCATACGCAAAAATTACTCTCTGGTATATTAAGATCAGATAATTACACACAGACAAATTGTCTGCTTTTATACTACTTTTAAAGTGACTCATCTACAGATGGGTCTGAAGCATGGGAGGATCCTACAACAGTTTTATCATCTGCTGATGGGAAACAATAAAATAACCATGTAACTTTCGTAAATTGCACTACAGACACGCGGGATTTGTGTAGGATAACTGTAAGCACAATATACAGGGTTAAGAAACTACCAATTGTCACTTCAAAAAATCCACTATAGAACCGCCAAATCTCCAGGTCAACAGACTGTGTTGTATAAGCTTGAGACCTAGAGGAAAACTGCAGAACACAACCGCCGCTTTAGGAACCATAAATGACCTCTACTCCTTGCCCAATACTTTTTTTACAATAACAGCTTGAAGGGATGCAATTTATGCGAAACGACTTTTCAGCAGATGGAAAAAACTATATTTAGATCTTTAGATGGGTAACTCCCTTCTATGGATGAGACAGATTGGTAAATGAATCCCTGAATATATATTTTATAACTGCTGTCAATTTGACGCAGATGACAATTTCCCTTGGGGTAACTTTTTATAACAATATTATGAAGGACATTATTCCTGCAACCATTACATACATATAAAGAGAGGTTTTGTTGAGTATATATATACATTGTTAAGCCTCTGCCCATTATCAATATTTCTGCAAATTGCCATCTTAGAAGTATAAACAACCTTATTGTATAAGAATTTTTAAATTTTTGTTTCTTTTTAATGATCTAAAATGGTGAATTATTGCTGTCTATTTGGACCGACCAACATAAGAACCAATATTTTTACCATCTACCAAAAATATATATTCTATATTGTATCCCAGACAACCTAATATTTTTGCTGTTTTTATGGTGTCGAAAAACTATGTAACAGAATTTGTTTTCTCGTATTTTTAAATTAATTAGATGAAATTTTTGTTTATTTAAACTTGTCTATTTGCTTAATAACTATATTTATAAATATACCTTTAACATGGCACCATTTCCGATATATTATTCATTCTCTGAAGTAGAATTAAAGATTACAGTCCCGTCCAGTTCTGTACTGTAAATTTTGTCATAAAATGAAGTCCTTATATTTCCGTTCAACTTAATTATTCTTGTTTTTATTGTCAGTTCTATTACTGAAAGTCAATACAACCTGTTCTAAAACTGGACTGGACCAAATAACTAAGAACTGACACAAAATTACTAATTTGTTATGACATCGTTCTTCATGTTTATTTCCATATTGATGATCAAAATTAACTATTACTATCGAAAAAATAAGATGTTTTCCACTAATTATTCTACTTTTTTAATTACTGTTTACCATCCACATCAAGAAATAATTGAGTTGTTTTTTGGTATTCTTAACGCCATTTGACGGAGTTTAAATAAGACTTATAAGAAATTTATTCATTTTATGTAGTAAAAACATCAAAAAATGGCGTTTCCTTCAATTATGATGCAATTCAATGAAAACACTTTATAAATATTCTTAGCTTTGTAGGCAACCAGGGATTGTGCAATGTTTATATTCCATCTCTGAAGATATATTATCGTGATGTATCGTAGCGTGAACCACGTAGGTTTGTGCATCGTGAGGCTTATTTGAGTCTCCCAGTGTTACATGAGTTTTTGTGTCTACATCGTTTCAACCTCAAATTGTTTTGAAGACAATAAATAAATGATAAAGGAGATCCTTTGAAAGTTGGATGTCATGATGAACGTAAAAGTTCTCCCAGTAGGATTAACAATCCACCATTTAAAGACATTATACATAATATATTATTTATTCATAGAAAAAAAAGAACAAAATATATATTATATTGGTACATAAGAAACGGGTTTGCAAATATATATAGGTACAAGATATATCTATGTATCATGGTAGTAATGAAAAGAATTGCCGTAGATTTGTTTGAATTCTTATTTATATATTATTTATTTCAAATAAATAAAAATATTATATAAATATGATACGAGAAGAAACAATGCGGAAGGGGAACCAATTCTTTCTTAATTAAACATATCCAAGAGGATTAAATTGTAGCATAGATGAACATATACAAAAATCTACTAACGGGTAATTGGGTCAATCATTTGTTCATTAGTAAGGGACACCATTTTTTTTTCTATGTTTGTATGACAAACGCTATTAAATCTTTAAGAAAATGGAACGTTTATTGAGAAAAAATGTTTACAAATTTAATTTTCAAAGTATGCGCCTTCGTTAGCCACACATTTTCCCCATCTTTGAAGCAATTTTTGTATGCCCTTCCAAAAAAATTGTTCGTCTTTGCCTGCAAACCAGCCATCATTCCATTTTTTGGCTTCAGCGTGAGAATCAAAGTGTACATGATTGAGTGAGTCGTCCATTGATACAAACAGGTGATAATCAGAAGGCATCAGGTCTGATGGGTGAGCCACATGAGCAAGGAGATTTCAGTTGTATGATTCAAAAAGATGGTATGTGGCTATAAAGCGATGCAGTTGTGCGTTGTTATCAAGGAAAATTACTTTGTGTTGCCTTGCTCCATATTTTGGGCGTTTTTGGCGTATAAACGTTTTACAACGGTCTGACGGTCAACACCCGATTGTTCTGCAAGCTGTTCTTACGTTTAACCATCATCTTCATCGAGCAATGCTTGCAATTTGGCATCTTCAGCCTTTTTCTATGGCCGGCCGCGCTTTTCATTTCTTACGTCAAAATCACCACTTTGCAATTTTTCAAACCACCCGAAGCACTGTGATCTGCTTAGAACATGCTCACTGTAAGCTTCCACCAGCATTTGAGGGGATTGAGAAGCGCTTTTCTTCAATTGGTAACAGGAAATCAATGATGTGCGCACATCATAGTTTGTTGCCACAAAATTAGACATTTTTACGAGCGAAAAAAGTGCGTTGTTGAATGAAAATATACAATCAATAAAGTATTGTTCACACATGTCTAAATAAGCATTTTGATTTTTGGACAGGTTTATAATATATAACTGGCGACACCTAAGGACCCACAGCCGAAAGTCTCATTTCATTGCCAAATACCTAGTATTTCAGCAGCAATAAGCTGTAAAAGAGTGTGTCAATAAAATAAAAATACACATTATGATATCTTTGGTATCCTAATCATCGATGTAGGCCTTGCCCCCTTAGCCTCAATGATGGCTTCCAGGCGGCCATGAAAGGCCTTGCACCCAATGCAGATGTAGTCCTCATACCTGGCTCCCTAGTGCTGATTTATTGTTGTTGATATTTGGGTGACGGACGGTCCAGGCCTTGGACTCAACATACAGCCAAAAAGTGAAGTACAATGTCTTGGAATTTGGTGATTAGGAAGCCACATTTTCTTTGGACAGAAAGGCAAGTTGTCTCCAACCATTTGTGGGACTTTTTGGACGTCTGTGTAGGTGCACCATCCTGCTGGAACACCACGTTCATGTCTGGGTTCATGTTGAAGATCCCAACTGCTTTGCAATCTCCGTTTGTTTTTTGTTAGCGTCCAAAAGTTTGTGGACCAAAATTCGGTGGTCACGTTCAGATGTCATATTCAAATATTACATATTCTAGTAAGAGTATTAGATTATGTATTTGTATTTTTTTTTCTAATTTGTCTCTCCCCTTCGCTTGTGTAAATACTCATTTAACTAAATCTTTCTTTTACTTTTACAAGTTGGTTGGATGTAGCCATTATCATCATCATTAATATTTAATGAAGTGAATATCAAACATGCACTGACTCGTATTTAAATCCCCTTTGTTCCTTTATGGTATTTAAAATAAGTACACAATATATTAATTCAAATGTGGGCATAAATTATGCTAAAAACATTCTGATTAGAGCCAGAGTTTTGAGTTATCTCCTTCGCTATTAAATATATGTATTAGAGTTGAGACTCTGTTCAATACCAAATTTGTTTTTTGGTTCGGTCTGAAGTGATTTTTCTATACGAATTCAAACACTATTTCCGTCCAGACCGTAGACCTACAATTTATCATTTTCAATATATGGACCAATTTCCCACATATTTGATTTTATGAGCCATATACACATAGGATTGGTGCCACACATTGAATTTCATATGAAGTTATTATACCCATGTCAAAGACGTCTGCAGATAATATTTTGGAGTGGGCATTGTTTTTTTATTTTTCTTTTCGAATAAAGATTTGTAAATTAAAAATATTTAAAGGTATTTAAAAAATATTAAATTTATTTATTAAATTTCAAAAATTAAAATTTCATATATTTTATTAGTTGAAAAATAATTTCAAATAAAGAATTTCTTAGAAAAAAAAACAAAATTATATTCCTATTTATAAAAAGGTAATTATTTAGGACATATATTGAAAAAAAAAAAAAAATCAAATATTATAGTTTTGAAAAAATAACTGGAAACTCCATAGGAAATCATAAAATATTAAATTTTGGGGATTTTTTTTTTCAAAAATCCATAGCCTTTCACAAAAAGTTATTTTTTTTGGAAAAAATTTCAAAAATGCATCACAATTTACAAAGAATTAAAAATTTTTATAAAAAACATTCACAAATCCACAGCTATTTCTAAAAAAAAAAAAAATTGAAAAGTTAAATTTCAATTATTAAATTTTTTGGAAAATAATTTTACAAAATTAATTTTTAATATTTAATTTTTGAAAATAAATTTCAAAAATACATTTCTTTTCTAAAAATTTCCAGGTTTTGGAAAAAAGAAATAACATTTTATCTTTTTTGTTCTGCTGCATAATTTTCACACATGACGAAAAAAAATCTATTATAAAGCAAACATTCCTTAATTGACAGACCCTCTAACTCCCCCTATCTGCAGAACTCTTGAATGTTAACCACTTTGAAATAATAGTTACGTCCATCAATCCATTTATAGAATCCCTTGGGTACATTTTACAACACATTATCCTTCCTCTTTTTATGTCAAAATTGGACATAAAAACAGCTGAAATTCAATCCCTACAAACTTTTAATAATAAGGAAATAACTTGCAAAGGGAATAATTTATTAGTTGAATAGGAAAAGAGGAATTTGTTTTTTTCCAGATATTCGGACAATTAACACTTTGAGGATCATGAAAGTAGATGATAGTTCTGATTATGTGAAGGAGATTGTGAGTTGGTCTCTAATGAAATATTCAAGGGGTGGTGGCTACGAGTGAGTCGAATCATGGACTAAGGGATAAGATCAGAGGAGATCATATCCCATTAAGAAAGGCACTACCATTCTATTTTGTATCCGCCATAAACCATTACAGAATAAACTTAATAGGTATTTCGGAGAGGAACTTCTTTATCATCAAAGACATTCACTACTCAAACAGAAAATTAGTATAAACATACCGGCTGCGGTAAATGTTTCTTTACACTCCATTTTTGCAACATTAATCAAGGTATTTCTGAATGCAGAAAAAATGGTTCCGGTGAAGTATAAAGGATAAAATGAAATGTCTTAGAAGCCCTAAAAAAGCCATGTGAATGTGACCAGTGAATTTCGGTCCATGCATTTTCGGACACTGGTAAGAAAACAACGGAGATTGCAAGTTGGGGATCTCTAACATAACACGGTGCGCCTACACATACGTCCAAAAAGACCCAGAAGTTAATGGAAGACAACTATCATATCTGGCCGAAGAAAATGTGGCCCCCTACTCACCAGATGCCAACCCATTGAACTTTACTTTTTAGGTTCATGGTGAGGCAAATTCCTGCACGTCCCGTCACCCAAATATCTACAACATCAAGACTACATTTGCAATAGGTTTCAAGGCATTCCATGGCCGCCTGGAAGTCATCAATGCTGATGAGGGAGCTACAACGATGATTAGGGTAGCCAAGGCATCATATTCGTTATTTATATTTATTGACATACCCTATTACAACTGGTTGCTGAAATACAATTTGATAAAGTTTACAGATTGAAAATGTAAAGATTTTTTTCGCCTTACTCGGTGCATAATAGAAATATACTCCTACACCGATAATTCAACTGTCCAGTGTCGCTGTCCCCAATTTTGAGATGGAAAGATAAAATATGACCGAGTGAAAAACTTACAGTCGTACAATGTCGCCGAATCGGTATAGACCGAATTTTTTTTTGACACCAGCCAAACCCAAACTTCTTCAAATGACTGAATTAGTGAGATCCACGAAAAGTCATAACGATCTCAGACCGATTTGGAATTAACTGAACGAACACCAACACTATTATGTACCTCTAGCTCTTTGATTGCAAATTATGATCATGTATCAAATTTATCTTTTCCTCCACTTCTCTATAAAAAAAAATAATAATAATGGTAACCATTATATCAGAAAATGAATGGCTTGACAAATTATTTAGATATTTATTGCAGTAAAGATGGAATTATTACATACAATGAAAACGACGCCATTTTTCATTTTTTGAATAATAGAGAAGTAGTTATTATTATTGAAGGATATGATTCAGTTTGATGATATAAAAAAAGTTCTTCATAAATTATTTTCTATCCACATTACGTATCTTTGCTACATAATTAGCCCCTTTAAATTTATATACCGTGTGTTGGACCAAACTTTGAAAAAATCATCAACTTCTTCAAGATTCACAAAAAGCACAAAAAATAGAACAATTAAACTTTATTTATTTCATAACTAATGAATTTATTTTTAAAGTGGCTATCATTGGCCATAAACCACCACTTTGATCCTTGTTCTCAAGGTCTGGTATTCTCACCAGCCCTCACAGCTTTTCTGATGGTTAATTATAACCATTCATCCTCTTGGTGAGGTTACTCATACTAATCGTGAGCAAGTCCTCAATGGTGGTCGTGATAACTGTAACTAATATAAACATGATAAAAGTGAATGACGTTTGAATATTTAAATATATTATTATACGAATTACTTTTAATTTTCCCTATAATTCAAAGCTATCTTTATAATGTTAGCATCAAAAATGGTAGTGACAATACTAATTATTTGATCTAAGTACTCATTAGTGAGTTTAGTACGATATTTATTGCTTACCCAATTCATCTTAGAGAAAACGGACTATGTTGATCAAGATATTCCACAAATACTAAGACAGAATTAATTTAGATGGTCAAACCACGTGGCAATCCAATCCATAATTCTTCATTTCATTATGATGAGTTGAACAAATTATTTGATTCATTATTTGATTGCTGGTAATCAACATGATTTGAAAACCAGCCAACTTCCATTTTTTTTAAATAAATGCTGAACCTTCCCATTTCATACATCATTGGTCTGGGGTGAAAATGGGTACTTAACCATTTGAAATACACCATCAAAAATTCTGAAAAAAAACTTTCCTAAATTAAAATCCTCTTGATGCCCCTGATAGTAAAATTGTATTTTTTTACTATTATTTAAAATATTAAAGAATTGTTTATTGGCATTGGGAATTTTTACTAGAATTGCACTGGAATCGGCATCAAGATTTTTTTTTTTAATCGTACCATCAATAGTAATTGGTATCTGTTCATCTATCTACAATTTACCGATCTTTTACAAATGTACATATCTAATTACAAAACTTACATATCTGGTGCTTTAAACTAGGAAATGCTTTATGAACAAAATGTCATAAAAAATATATATATATAAGAGCCTGTAAATTAAAAAAGAGTAGAGAAGTAAAAGCAATTAAACATATCAAATCATTTCTTGAAGCACTTTATTAAAAGATTTATGAAGACCTAAAAATATTAAATGTAATTTCACACTTCTATTTTCACACACCTTCAATCATCATGATTTATTCAACTATAAATATCCGAATTATATTGTATTTTAATGTAGTGATAATTTTGATAACATTGCAAATAGGATATGTATGGCCTGTCAAGACAAAAGCACGCTATAAAGATTTCTTTCAAAATTGACTGTGAACGACATTAGTATTCTTCGACAAATATTTATCTTCAATTTCTATTATAAAATATTCTTAGTATCCATTTGGGTTTGTTGTAAATTGATTGTCACTATGAACATACTTAATTTTATCGGGCAATATAAACCTTTAAAATCAAACCGAGGCTCGAAATTGTAATTAAAACTTATTGGTATCTTAATTCAACCAAGGTTTTTTCTAAAAAGCTTATTGCTTACACAAATAATTAAATGAGAAATTGGGTTGTACATATATTCAAAAACCTTAATTGTTTACGCATCTATAAAACATAAATAGCTGTCAATTGCTAAGGAAAACATTATCGTAGTAGCTACAATGATCACACAGTACGAGAAGAGGATTAAGATCACAGGACTACTCCATGCAGGATTGTCCTAAAAGACCATCTTGGAACAGACTGGGGCCTCAAGGAAGACAATTTACAATGTCTCCATGCGGTTGAAGGTAGGGGAGGATCTCCAGGGGCAGGCAGGAAACCTTCAATGTTCTTCAACCACTTAAAGACTGCTTTCAAGAAGCCAAATTCCTCCATTGCTGACATGGCCAGGAAGATAAACAATACCCTATCAGCAGTTACGGAGGCTCTACAATAGGTAGGAGGAAACAGGGATCCTGTTGAGTCATTGTTATATTTTCTGACGATAAGACCTTTACTGTTGACACTGTCTTGAACAGGCGGAATGATCGCATAGTATCATTTGGTTATGTAGCAGAGAGGAACACCCATAGGTCTCCATCGCCATACACTCTGCTTCAATGATAATTTTAGGGCTGGTTGCATCCAACGGGAAGGTCATGAATCTCGTTTGGTTATCTTAGGATACAGGCTGAAGGCTGCAGACTACGTCAACATTCTAGATACAAAAGTTATCCGATTGATAAAATACATCGTTGGCAATTCTCCCCTGGTGTTCCAATAAGATGGAGCACTTGCCCACACTGCAAAGAAAACCAAAGAGTTGCTCCAGGCTAACATGCACTTCTGGGTCCCACAGAGCCCAGATCTCAACACATAAGACTATTCCATTTAGGTACATGTGGAGTCAATGCTAGTAGGAGACACCTAACAGATCCCACCCTTCGTATACCTCTGTCAAAAAGGCCTTGGTCTCTATGAGTGCCGAGTATATCCAGAGTGTCTTCAGCAGCTTTGCCACCACCTGGAGCTCAACATAAATTCTGAGGGGGTATATATTGACTTAAGCATGTTCTTTAGGTTTCAATTAATAATAAATGCTTATCAAACTTGTTTCCTAATTAACCCAGGATATTGCCATGGACTTCAAAACTTTGTCTGTTAAAATGGGTAAATAATAACAGGTGATTGAAGGAAAATAATAAATCGGGATTTTAAAGGTTGTTTTGTATTGGGCTTTTTGTTTTTATTGCAAATAATCATATGTAGAATGATAAATCAATTAGAAAAATAAATAGTCTAAGGTTAAATTTAGCTATAGGCATAAAGTTAATGTGCTTCATTTTCAGGGAGTTTGATCATTTTTCTCTAATTTTGAACGATTCCTGGTAGATACAACAAAAAAGACGTCGTGTAATACGTAATGATCTCATTTTGCATAGTATGGAGCATTTTTCATATGACAACTGCATTGCTGATGTCAGCCATTTCGGGAACATACAACAGCAAGTTTTTTTGTTTGTTTTTTACAATGACTACCCTTTTTTTCATTTATAACAAGGAAAATAGTGAACTATTGAATGCCAAAGTGGGATCAACAATTAATAGAACTTAAACCTCACTGTCTATACAAAAATTAATCCCATTTATACGTAGTTGTACCTTGACTTACATGTATTAAAAACATGTTATTACTAGATTTTTCAATCATATTTCCAAATTGAATATATTTTTGTCCAATAATATTACTCTTCTCATCCGTAATCGATCATAAAAGTCATATATCTATACAAATAAAGACAAATCATTGGGATTTCCAGAACATATTACATTGATTATACTCAAATATCACTGTTTATCATTCACATCTAGTGGTACTCAATGCAGGTGTTAAGTCTTTTTGTATTCTTAAAGCCATTTAATGCAGTGTAATCAAGATTTATTGCAAATTTATTCTTTTTATTTTGTAAAAATAACAACTTTGAGCCCCCTCAGTTGCGTCTCCTTCAATTATGATGTAATTTATGACGTCAGTAAAGACGCTTAATTACAAATTTCCCAATTTGTTCCAATCATTGATTTCAAAAATTTTGATAAAATACATACTTTAAAAAAAATAAATACAGGGTGCCAAAGCTATCTTTGCCTCAACTTTGGCCCACTCTTTGGGCTAACCAAAACAATTAGGCAGCTGATTATTGTTTGTAAGATGGCCTGCTTAAACATGTACCAACTGGAAAAAAAATGTTAGCAATTGAAAAATTTGTTGTCCCAAATATTGGAAAAAGGCACGGAGTCCTCCATGGAATCTGCGTCGCGATCAACAACATAACAAATTGCTCAAACTCTGAGACTTAGTGAAACATCTGTTTGCAATGTAAAGAGAGAATTTGAGGCCTCTAAAGATGATGCTAAGGTAACAGCAATACCATATCTCAAAAAAGTCTCAAATGGCTCCAAAACAATTTTTGACATCTTCGTCTTGCAAGACTTTGGGTCTCCAAACTCACCGGATCTCAATTTGATGGATTTTTTTTTTGTGTGGATGCGATAAGATGACATACCAACCAAACCTTATGCAACAGAAAGACAAACTTACCCGTCAGATCAAGATAGAATTCTAGGATTTGCCAAAGCTTGAAGCCTGTTCCCAGTTTGGTCACATAAATGAGACTGAAGGTGATTTTATTAAGTAAATAATTGAAAAATTACGAAGCCTTCAGAATCTGGTTTTATTCTTTTATTTGACAACTGGTTGGAAAGAAAATTGAGTTTAAAAAATCCTTTTTGTGGTACAGATAGCTTGCATACCCTATATACCATTGGTATTTATCACTTTTATTATAATTCTAGCTACGCCATACTTGTTTGATGCGTACCTACTGTTGTGTGTTCACTTCTAATGCAAAGTAGGTAACTATTAGTGCTGTGTCAGTCTATCTTTATTCGGATCATTTCAGTCCCAAGGACTGATAGGAGCGGTCCTTCAGACTGTCGGATCTTTTGGACTGTCAGTAATGGAACTGATTAAAAAAAGAAAATAAATAAAGTTGTGTGACGTTATAAGTTTTAAGACTGATATAAATGACTGATCTGGACCGGACCGTGACTGCTTCAATAAGGATCGATACAGCACTAGTAACTATAGGTTTAACATTAGATTACATTTGCATATATGTGTGTACATATATTATGTATTTACAAGCAAGAATAAATAGACTATGTCTTCAGATTTATTTATTACTTGCAATTTGTACTCATTAAGAAATGAATAGTTCTTCTTATGTGATAAATGGGTCATTTTTCATTTCTAAAGGCCAAAATATAAGAGGAGGTTAAACATGGAAACAGTCAAACCTCTACTATATGTACAAGAGATGTACCAATAGGCAGTAAGAAATTTGAAAAATTACCGATTAATCAGTCGATTATTTATTAATTTAAGAATACCTAAAGTAATCTTAAATTTAAATTCTTGTCAATATTACTTTTTTCAATTATTTAATTTGACCTTATTTTGAAGTTGAATAAAAATCGACTTACTCAGCAAAAATGGGGCGCATCATGATTTAAAATATACAAAAGTGGATTTGAATTAAGCAATATTTATCTGTATGTATCTCTGAACGTATGAAAAACAGTTACCAGGTGCAATTTATATGTTACCCCTGACGTAAAGCACATGCTAATTCAGTATACAGAAAATGAAAAAGTATGGTATACGGAAAGCATTGTATAAAATTAATTTAATTTTGCAGGAATTTAGTTTAATTCAAACTATAAAAGAAGATAAAGGGAAGTACTTTATATAAAACTAAAAAAAAGAAAATAAAGGGAAGTACTTTATATATATAAAAAAAAAATTCCTCTAGCTGTTATTATTATATTTTTTTATTCTTGAGGAATGAAAGTCGAAGTGTTGAGTGTGTAATTATGCGAGAGTGTGCTCATCCAAAATGTAAAATTAAACCGGGGATTTGCTTGGGAGTTATCTTCTATATTATACAATCAAAATTGCTCAGATCGTCGACTCCTAATAACTCCGGACTATCACTCTTAACTACAAAATCAGAAAATCATGTTTGGTTAAGAATAGAGGCATAAAAATCAATTATTGTCGAACTCGCAAATGACAACGAATTATCATGTGTAGAGTTCGGTAAGGTTAATAGAAACACAAGAATATCTCCTAAAGCATGTACGACCTATGTTTGACATCCACCACACTGCTTTATAGTGACGTCATAGGGAATGATTGGTTGCTTGTTTTGTCCAAATCTGTTTGTTTTGCCCAGCAGTCGGTACAATACATCAAATTAAAAATTCTAGCAATAGTTACTTAATAGACTATGATCGGTTGCGTGTTTTGTCCAAATCTGTTTGTTTTGTCCAGCAATCGGTACAATACATCAAATTCAAAATTCTAGCAAGCCCGATTACATGATGGTCTCATTCCTTGTATTTCAATTAACCGTCGAGTTGGTTAGTTTGTCATGAAAAAACTATCTTTAAAAGTTACAAAAGGAAAAACAATTCAGCATTTGCTCTTTCATCTTTTTTGATCATTATTTAATAGGTCATTGTGGTGTTATGATCTCTATATGTAATAAGAATTTATAGCAGAAATTAGTATTCTGCCCCCAAAATAATATAAAAGACAGATAATATTAAAAAAGATCTTAATTGATTTGTACCATATGCCTCGCTCTACCCTTCTCCTCGCACGCTTTTTTTTGTTACAAACTACTCCAATCCAATTATAGGCAGACTTTGTTAAATTGTTGTAAAGTTGCTGCTAGAGTGGTGCAACAGGTTGACCCCAAGTGTTTGCCATTGACCCCAAAGACAATATTCAATTATATAATAAGTACCATTCTTGTGTTCCCGAAGCTTACTCTCTTTGTTAATAGATAAATGATTTGCATGAAGCAATCGTGTACATACTTATTTGTGAAGAATACATTCAATTTCATCTGGAGCATATATATAATCTAATTCTAACAAGACAAGTGCATTTATCTTAGCTGACGTACATTGTAATACCATGCTAACGGAAATTGAGAATACCCTTTAGAAGAAAGATTAATCCTCGAAATGTGATACCTTTATATTACAATGGTTAGTTGATTACAATATTTTATAGCCTTTTCCTTTGTTGTTAAACTAGAGTATCATCTCTTCAATCGAACGCCATTTTATAAATTTTATTTTATCCTTATACATCAAAAGATTTGCAAAAATGTAATTCCACAAACTATTGTGTAACACAGTTCAGGGGTTAAGCCGTTCTATTTATAATCTCTCAAAAATGTGTTGATCTTTTTTCAGGGGATGACCTTTACATATAAACGCATTTTATTGTTTAATAACTTTGCATAGTTTATTCTTCCAAACCTCCACAAATCTCCCTATCAAAACAAAGAGATTCGGTGATTTAAAATATTAATTTTTTGGGGAATTTTAAAATGCCACGTTCGTATTTTCAAGCTTCCAAAATTTAATCTATCTTTGCGTTTTTACTCTTACAAACAAGAAACATTTTAAATCGCTGAACCTGTTTTCTTTTAAAGGAAGAATTGTTGAGGTTTGGCAATGTTAATATACAAAGTTTATAGAAATAAATTATATATTCATGTAATTACTACGAGTACATGCATTTTTCCACCTGGTATTAAATATTTTACATTTTCCATGACAAACGCTGTCCTTTTCAATAAACTATTATACATTTTGCTGATGTACATCAAATTTTCACACTGATATATCCATAGGGGGTCACCCCACCCATTGTGGCAAAAGCACTGTCTGTGGTTGAGTGTTGTCGTTTATTAACTTTATTTTGTGATTACTTTTGGCATATTAAGTAAGTTTAGACTTTGCTGTTGCTGACGACAACTTTGTTGTTCTAGTTTACCTCAAATTTAGCTATGGGATTTTTGGAGAGTGCAAGGAGATGACGGGTAAGACTTATAGTATAACTTAGTTAATTAAGTTAGCTGTTATGATCATATATATATATATTTTTTGTTAAATGTACGTTCTATAAATTGTTTGCTATTAAAAATAATGACTTTTAAACCTTCCCTTCCAAAAATTTGGGGGTTTAATGAGATATGGTCCTTTAATTACGGTGTTACATACAGACTACACAATGTATTTTGCTGTAAGCTATCAATATTTATGTTTGACCCCCTGAATCTGTGTTGTTAATGTTGATTGGATTGAAAGAAAATTAGCTTTGTCTAAGCAATGAATAATTACCAACAAAAGGACATGAGGTTTTTTAAAGTACATTTAATATTTTTCTAAGGAAAAAAGTGCACGAGAAGAAGGCAGGAGCGATACATATGGTACTACTGAATTAAGATCTTTGAGAATATCAGTTGCCGGTTATATGAAATGAAGAGGATAATCTTCAACAATTAAAGTAACATTAGTGCAGTCAAAATATTGGAATTATTATCAAATTCATATTTATTTATTTGATTATACATATTTTACTCAATTAATACCAAAAATAGGGGAGAATGCTTACTTCAGAGGTGAAAGGTAAGACCCCAACGACTATTTAATAATGAACACAAAAGAAAATCGAGCGCACGTAAATGCATTTTTTTCCTTTTCAAAAGTTTTTAAACATAGTTTTTCCTTTGTAAACACTTGAACTCTACTTGTTTTTGTTTACTTATCCACAGATAGTGGGGCCTTCCATAGAGATAAAAAATACAAAGTGGAATGAAGGTAAAGGAAAAGTTACCGCCATCTCAGTTGACGAAAACATTTTATTGTAGTAGAAATAGGTAGATATATGTTAACAACATAGAGAGCGTTAAAAAAAAAATTGAGTTTGATCTTCACTCTATTTTAACCTTGATTATTAAATCGTGGATATAACTCTTCAGTTAAAAAAAAAAAATAGGATGATTTGATCTGGAGTGATTGATGTATTAGATGAAATTTCTGAGCTTTTTTTTTTGCTATATGTAGATCATAGGCTCTGTGTATCCCACGATTAATACCTGTCTTTAAAAAAAAGCTTTAAGCATGCTCCGTTCTCGTAATAAAACCGTATCTGGTGGCATGTGGAGTCCAATGCCTGCATATATATAAAGAAACAATATTATTAATGATCTCAAAGTCTCTATAAACAAATTCTGAAAAGGTACATCATCAACTATTGAAAGGCTTTCAGGACCGCTGGGAGCGTGTCATTGACGCCAATGGACATGACGTTTATTGAATTTTATTGAAATATGTTTAATTACGATAACTATTAGCAATAAAGTTGTCAAACTTACGCAAAATCTCTTCCATAAGGAAGATTTTTTAGGTAATATAAAATACGCAGATTTTTGAAAAGCCGGGTTTATTTGCAGTATCCTATGAATACTGCTATTATTTCAGTTTGCTGATGTTTTATTATTGAAAAATAGTTCCATAGTTGGAAAAGCTGGCCAACTACCAACTGATTTTGGCCTTTTCTTGTTTCTGTTTGAAGTAGTGTTGTGTTGGCACTTATTTATTTGGTCCAGTTCAGTTTAGAGATAGGACCAGTCCAATTGGTCCTTGGAATTTTTCCTATAAATGTCAATGATTTATTAAACCAAATAAGATATATGAGAGATGTATTATGATAATTGGCCAAAAATATTCTTTTTTTCATTATAGTGCTATATATAACAGACATATTACATTGTTAATGAATTGTATAATTTATTCAACCGAGTGGTTCATTGAAATCTAAACACTTACTGATTCAATAATTACTAAAAGTTAAGTGATTAAAATTAATTCATATTCTGATATATTAAAGCTTAAGCAATTAAATACAATAGAAAACAAATCTGAGCGTACAAGTCGAGAAAATGACACTTGAACGTGATCCACGAATTTCATGGAGTTGGAAGTCTTCTGTAAGCAAGTCCAACGTTGTAGAAGAGGAAGGGGTCCATAAATGAGACTATTTGGGATCAGGGTAAGTTAAAGAGAGCAGCTCAGGCCAATCCTCCCAAGTATTTAAAGGCATATGCAAAGATTCCCACAAAAAATTGTCCAGAGAGCTAGCAACAGAGTGGATGGAAAGAACTTTATGAATTAAGAGAGGCTACTTTTGACACTAACAATGAAAGAAACCAATTTCTTCCACTGCATAACTCTTCCGAGTTCTTTTGGTTTCCCTACAGCCAACCCTCTCGAGATCCACCTAAAAGTTGTTGGCCTGCAGTGTCCGTCATCCAAACACCAAGGCTCTCAAAGCCACAGGCAGACTGGATTGGGACACCATGACAGAGGATACATCCACAGAGGGTGCCAGGCCTTCTACTGCCACCTAAAGCCATCATTAATGCTAAGGGTGGCTACATTTGTGATTAAGGAGCTCAGACAAACATTTAATTACTCTTTATAATTTTAATTTCGTTGAAATTCTATTGTTAACAAATAAATTATTAATATATTGTTGAAGTTTAAAATTCAAAGTGTTCAGATTTTAATGAACTACTCTGTATTTTATGACGGAACAATTAAAAAAAAGGAATAACACCCTCAATGAAGCTGCAAATTTTCGATTTTACCTTCTTTAAGGATGGAAAAGTGGAACTAGATTGGACAGATATAATAGTATTTTGAAGGAAAGGTTGTGTGATACAATAGAGGTAAGGACGTGCCATATTTAAAGCAAAAATATGGCTGAAATGCTTTGATAAGTATATTTAAGAGGATTACTCCAAGCAAGTAACAAATTTCTTAATGGCTGAACTTTTTTAAACCCTAGTTACTTTTATATACATATATACATGCGTATAACTTATATAATTGGTTACTATTCCTTCAGGCTAGAAATATGAATACACTATTTCCAAAACGGTTAAATGCTTATAATATGTTCATATTGAAATTTTAATCATAAAAGATAAAAATAAAAACATGACACAAATACTTGTAAAACAATTCCATTCCACGCCCCATGGAACCATTTGCACAAAATTCCAACTTATTATGTATGTACACCGTATAAATCTTCTTAGGCATTGAAATATATATAAAAGATATTCCAAGGAACATAAATTTACAAGCAATTAATTTACCTTTAAAGGTAATAAATTATTTCTCTAATTCCACAGTTTTCAAATTTGTAGCCAATACATGTAAAAATAAATTTTATTTCATTTTTATTTTTTCGGGGTTTTTAAGTATCCGAGATTAAAGGTATTTAAGTCCATTTTGTCTACCCACATGCCCTTTTTAGAGTATATTTACTGACAATGTTATAATTGGATACAAATCATTGCAAACATTCTTGGCGTGGAAGAAATATCTAATATTTAAATTCTCATATGTCAAATATATTATTGAATTCGTTTAAGTCAAATAAATATCTGTATACCCATAAGGAAAAAAAAAGGTTTTATTTAAAGATCTTTGTGAACGATAATCAAAATTAATTAAGGATCTCAAGTCAATAGCTCACAAAAATGAAAATGTGCAGTGTTGCCAACTGTCATTTATTTTAAAACTTATTTTATGATTATTAGTTTTCTGAATGTTAATTTAATTTGTACGTACAAATTTAATTTTAACAAAGTTCCTATATGCCATGAATGGATAATGTAATAATATCTTAATAACTTGTTTAAATATTCATTGGGTAACGTTATGGTTGTTGAATTTTGCTCATTTACAGCTGACCCTGGGCATTGATCTTGTATTCAATGCTTTCAATTGATGCGGATAGGCCTCCCATACTTCCACTGAAAGAGGACAAGCGGGAGGCTCATCTGTTCTCCATTTATTTTGAATTTTGCTGAACCAACACACTGACATTGTTTTGGTTAAGTTTGAATTAGTTCTTGTTCTTTAATTGTTAATATAATTCCATTGTCGAGAAGTATTGGCTATCAAGTCGTTCCTGTATAACACAGCCTCTCATCTAAAAAAAAAGTTCAAAATAAATTGGTATCAAGTGTGTTTGGAGTGTGTGGCTGGAGGGGATATAGCCCCCTCCCCCTAAATGAAGGAAATATTTGTTTTGGACTAAAAAAGTATCTCTTTGGTGGACAACAGAAAAAATTATACAAGAGACAAAATTTTTAATTTCTTTCAAATTACATACATATGTACATTATAAAATAGTACAGATATGCATTCAATACAAATTTACATACGTCAAAAAATATGACCACACAAATGGGTATTCTACAGCAGAAATTGATTTTTAGTCATACTTCATTTTATAACTGCACCAAGCTTCGAAAAAAAATCACTCACCATCTGCTTTATCTAGCTAGGAGGCGCTCCAACCCATAAACGATTTTGACTCTCAGTACCACTCTTTTCAAGATGGTCTACAAATTCGTTTCCTGAAATATCTGTTTAGCCTTTGCACCAATCAACTTCTGAGGTGTAATATTTCTTTGCATTTCTTGACTCTATCACTTTTTGTAAACAGATTTAGAGGAGCAGCAATTGCCGATTGAGAATCCGATCGAATTATTACGTGTTTTGATGTCTTGTCTTGGTTAAGAAGAGCTACCACTGATTGTTCAGAGCTTAAAAGAAGACAATTCAAATTCAACTAATCAACGTTCACTGATTTGTAGAAAAGAAACCGACACATTGACAGCTGACAACAAAATATCATGTAAATTTTTGTGTTAGTGAGATAACGCCTTGCTTATTGCTAATTTCTTTGGGGCTTTTTTCTTCTATATCTTTATTGTGGATCTTTTTTAAATGTCTGTCGCAATAAATAGAGCAGTGTGGGCAATCTATGTATATGTATTTCATTGTCAGCTGTCGATTATCCTGAGATCTTACTATTAAAAAAAATCGAAAATAATTATTAATTAATTGTCTACAAAGTTTTATTAAACATTATTAAAATATGAGAGAAACGAAAAAAAAAAAAAAAAAAAGATGTAAGAAATTTATCAGTTTATTGAAGTATGGTATACCACTAAACATGATTTTTGGGATGCTACATTTTTATCTATCTTTAACCTGACAAAATGATCGTATTTTAATCAATAAACGGGTTGATTCACCCTCTAAGATCTATTGGATACAAAAAACTAGAGTTTATGATGGTATAGTTGGCCATCAGCCGTTTTGGTATGATGTAAACAAACTATTAGACTCAAGCCTGTAGGTTCTGCAAAACAGGACCATTTTAACTCTTTTTTTTGCTAATCATTGATATGATATACAGCAAATATTCATACAAAAGGTTAAGTGACTAATTTTAGAAATAAAAAAGTTATAAGTTATTAGCTATTTTAGAGTATTTAGGTTTCACCCTGTGAATACTATATATTTTTAGTGACTATTAAAGCCATATGTGACGGACTGGCCATGATCATCCCTTGGTTAATCATACCTACAATATATCAGCTGGGCTGCAAATGCAAACTTCTTATTTAATTAATATTTATTTAGAGGTCTGAGACCATAACCAAGACTATTTATTAATTGTTATAATTAGATATTTGAAACTCAAAATATGTATAATAAAATGTATATTTCTATTTTATGGATCTGATATGTTTATACCTGATAATTAAAGGCTAGGTATGTCCAAGAATTTGTTTCAAAATAAATACATGCGTAAATATTTGGGGGGCTATTTGAATGCATTTTATGAAGACTGAAAATACATTCATGTGTATGGCTCTAACCTTACTCCGGGTGGAAATACTTTTCTTAATTATTTTTGAAGAGCCATAGAGGAAATTGTAAGGTTAATACTTTTTTATGCAAATAAGAGTATATAAACATTGTCGTATATACAAGGTGCATCAGCTATATATACCGCCATTTTTGGACACTCTCTTGGGCAAAAAAATGCACTTAGTCAGCTGTTTTTGTTGTTGTTTTTTGATAGTTTGTTCAAATTCGCAAGAATTGGGATAAAATGGACTCAATTGACAAATTCGTTGACCCAAATTATTTGGCAAAGTCACAGAGGCTTCCTTGAAATTCCGTACCAAAGAGTGACGCCATAACATTTGCTCGGAACTTGGGGGTCGGTGAGACATTCATTTGCTAGATTATTAGGGAATTTGAGGCCTCTAAATGTTATTTTGAGGGAACAACAATGCAGGAAGAGGTAAAAGTTCAAAGTGACTATGTGAATACTTGAATCATATAAGTTGCCCGTGAGAGGCCTTAAATGTGGCTGCAGGACTCGGCTCCTTGCCACACTCCGAAAATAAAAGCCTCAAATGGCTCTAAGACAATTTTGAACAACTTTGTCTCGCCAAGCTTTTGACTTCTAAGCTCGCTGGATCTTAATCTTATTGGTTTTTTTTTGTCTGAGGTGCAATCGAATGACAAACCAACAGAATCCCCTGCAATACAATAGACGAGCTTCAGTCGGATCAACAAGGAATTCCAAGATATGACAAGGGACCAAATGACGAAGGCCTGCTCTTACTTTCAGCCTCGTTTTGGGACTGTAATTGATACTGTAGGTGATTTTATTTAATAAAATAAATGAGAACCATTCATGCTTTCAGAATATGTTTTTATTTTTTTAATCAGATTACTGGTTGGAGAGAAAACCTTTTTTTGTAAATTAAATCATTTTCGTGGCACAGATAGCCTGTATAAAAGTATTTAGTAAATGTTACACGTCTAAATCAACATTTAGAGCCATCGCTAGCTTTTTATACAATTGCGGTATTTTTTTTTTTTTTCCAATTGTAGATTATTACTTAGAAAATAGTCAATACTTATTAAATAGATTGAATTGATGATTTGATCCAAATGAATATTAATGACAGATAATGAACTGACAAGTCCTATGTAATACCTTTTTTGAGTTTTGAGAATAGTAGAGTCAGCTGCTTTAAATTATATATGAAAGACGGAGAATTGAGGATTGCTTTCAGTCTACATATAAATAGTAGATATGTTTCGTATAAAGGGACCCACAACTAAAAATGTATTTGTGCAGAGGTGACTTGTCATTCTAAAGTTTGGGAAACCCTGGCTTATGAAACATTATAGTTATCATATTATAGGGGCCAACAAGCTTAGAAGTGGACTTGGATCCATAATTTACCTCACATTTTTCCTCTTTTATATACAGAATCTGATCCCTACAAACATATTTCCAGATCCATAAAAATCCCTTATCTCTTTGGAGCTCAGTTACAATTGTATCGCGTCCCAGCCAAGTCAAAAATTAATTGGAAAAAGCTACAATTGCACTAAAAAAAACCTCAGAAAATTGAATTATTGATTAAACCTAATTTATTTTGTACAATTTACCCATTGTCTATTCTTTATTTTTTATCTTATATATATAGGAACAAAAACACAAGAACTAAGACTGATGAACAATATATTGAGCTCTTGGTTCGACTTTGTCAGTTCTATATCTAGCATTTCAAAAACCGATAAGGGCACAACTTTGCTAATCCAATGCAAGTCATGAAGTCCTATCATTAAAGCAATAACTATTTCTAGAGAATAATACATTTTTATTTAACAGTAAGCTTAGAGTCCCTTTATATGTTGGTTCCATTTTGATATCCTATAGTTTACTATTATCCATAGTATTAACGAAATTAAGAGCTATATTGTCAAAACCAACCCTGCTGACGATACATAAAAGCGTTACGTATTAATAGAACCATAATATACATCCTATTTTGATAAATAAAGACAAAGAGTCAATTTGTATTTACTTGTAAAAAAATATGAATATTTTAAGTAAACATTGTTAAAATTTAGGATTTTTTTTTTTGTAATTTTCAATATTGACCTTTCAAAATACCAAAATTCAAAAATTTTAGCCAAATTTATTTACAAATTATTATTACAATTATTTTGGTGTCAATTTCTCACATTTTATTAACATATAAATGGATAACTGAATAATAAATATAACAACCTTTATAGTAATAATATAGAAAATTGACTAAATGCAATGATTAACTCTGTTTTTACATTTTTAATGGTTTAGAATGCATTTCCATTTGAAATAATTCATTTTTCAAAAGCTGAAATGTTTGTATTAATTTGTAATTTACTTAGATTTTCATCAATATAGGCCTTTCATGTCTAAATATGGCACTGAATTGTAGTTACATTCTAAAAACTTGATTTAAAAGAAAAGGCTTTCAACGCCAAATATTTATCAGATTTTATCAGATTCGTGTTCTGCAGTTTAAATAACAGTAAGAAATATGGGGGATCAACCTGCAGGCAAAAATGCCGTTGCATGTTGTTATAAGTGATATCTCCTCAAGAATAAACGAATAATAACAAGTTTAAAAATTAATTTGTTCTGATTATTTCTTTAGTCTTTAGAGTATTCACTAACAAAAACAAACAAAATTAATTTGAACCTACCAGTATTTATATATTATTCAAATCTTAACTAAAAACACATCAAAAATTGTGCTATTGCTGTACGTCCACGATTGCAACATGGTATTAATATGACTACATTGTTATTTCTTCAATAAAAGAATTGTGTAAGATATATATCGGGGAGCACTATATACCTGGGTATGTACACGTTCGATGTTATATGCACACACCTGCAATATTTTATTAAACCAACTACATTAATAGGGGGGTAAAATAAAATAAAATATTAAAAAAATTTAACAGCTGTGGATTTTTGAAATTATTTCTCCAAAACCTTTAGTATTTGAAATTGCATTTTTGATTTTTGTTTCTAAACAGCTGCAGATTTTGGTAGTCATTTTTCAAAAAAATTAATATTGGAAGTTAAATTTTAAATTTAAAAAAAAAAATGCAATTTTTGAAGTATTTTGTCGATAGCTATGGATTTTAAAATTGAAACCTTTAATCCCTCATGTAAGTAATTCTACAAATCATAATTTTTTGGGATAAAAAATCAAAAATCAATACTTATTCTGAGAAAATTAAATTTTTTGAAAAAAAAATTTCAAAAATCCTGAACTATTCACAAAAAATAAAAATTTTTTAACTTTTTTTTTACAAATATTAAGTATCTTGACCGGACTATTCATCTTTCAAATTTAAAAAAAAATCAATTTAAAGCTTAATTCAGGGCGTGAAGGTAATTTCATTTGTACTATATACTATGACTTGTCATATATTCATACATTTAGAGTGACATACTTGGCATTATTAATTTCAATAGTGGTTTCATTATGTATTTTAGCTGTTGTAATCTTTAGGACAAAGTTAATATGAAAAAGAATTGATATTTAAAACAAATCATCGGATCAGTAATATCCCTTCTGTTTAATAAATATTCTATATATATAGATATTTATAAAAATGATTTATAGACATGAAGGAGGTTTTAGTTTTTCTTATTTATTGGTAGAATCTTTATCTTCCTGAAGTATCTTTCAAGAAGGGATTAAGTAACTACATAATATGTGTGTATGTATGAAATTTCATCATTTGTATGCAAGACAAGTAAACAAGTATTGAATAATGTCAGTTTTATGAATAAAATGAATGGCTTGAAAGAAAAAAGTTCAAATATTTCGACCTCTATACATTTATTCATTTTGCTATATATATACATATATATTTAGTGTTGGATTTTGGTCTGAGAATCATAGACCGATCTACGATATTTAGTAGAGCGAACATATTCAGTCCCCTAAAAAAGTTCAGCCTGGACCGGTCTAATTTTTTTTTCTCGTCTTGACCGGTCTGGCTTTGATATGAGAGGTTGGCTGACCCAGTCAAAGTAACGAGGTGAGTTACTGAAGGTTGAAAAAATCGGTCTACAGAGAGGGACAGGGAAATTTTTAGCGTCATTAAATTTTTTTTTTTTTTGGGCTAATTAAGGTATAAGATAGCATCTTAAGCAATTTTTCGATACATGTGTTGCTTTTCCTGTGATTTGTTTGATTTGATTAAAATCGGAGGAAAAATGAGTGAACAGAAATCAAAAAAGCAAAAAGTTTCGGATCTTCTTGACACAGATGTTGCTCCAAAATTAATTCCAAAAATTGTCAAACATCAGGGTGGTCAAGCAGAATGGGAAAGGAGTCATGAGGAAGGCAGGAAGTGGAGGAAATGGTTTGAAGTGTGATGAAACATTTATCATGTACCTGGAAGCTTATATCAACGAAGATCCAACAGCATCAATGTACCACTTGTCTGACGAACTCAACATGGACAAGATCACCATCAGGAGGGCATTACATGATGACCTCAGCCTTTGGAGCTTTTTCAGGACTCCAAAACATCTTCTTACATAGAAAATTAAGACCTTAATGCTTGAGAGATGCAGAAAGTGCTTAATTACTTGAAGAGTCATCCCTCGATTGTGAAGGTCTTCTCAGACAAGAGAAAATCGGAGCTGATGCCTACTGTAAGGTCCTGAGGTAAAAAATCTTGCCCCGTCTGAAGGGTAACTATCCTGAGAACAAGTATGTCTCGTGACTCAAGACGTTGCCCCAGCCATATGGCCTTGAAGACACAGAACTTCTGCAAGGAGCACTTTAGTGAGTATTACGAGAAGACTTTCTAGCCCTCTTGCAATCCTAATCTCAATCCCCTCGACTTCAGTGTGTGGAGAGTCTTTGAGATTAAGGTTGGGAATACATCTACAGAAATGCGCACAGCATCAAGAAGCAATGACACACATGCACGCCGATTATATTGTGGCAACCTGCACCAAGTTCCAACCTTGTCCAAGTGGCTGTTATAGAGACTTAAAGGGGCCATATTTAATCCCTCCTGCAAAGATTGATTGCTAAAAGCTTTTTCATTAATATTTTTTATTGTTCTTTTTTAATAAAAAGTTATTCTTGATTTAATTATACTTCTTTCCCTGTCGCACTCTGTATATCACCGAATCACCTTTCAAATACAAAAATATTTCTTGTAAAAAAAATAATTATAGACTGAACCGCGGGTAAAACTCGATTTAAAGTTTCACTTTTTGTTAAGTGTCGATATTTCCACTGATATTTCCATTATCAATGTACTGAATGTTGATTGGTTCAGTTAGATTTTGCTTCTTTAAGCTGTGAACAATTTCTATTAATGATTGAACAATAGTTCATATAGTTGGACAGAAATAACTAACGACCCATGGATTTTGGGACTTTTTTAGCTTGTTTCTTTTTGTATGGAAGGTTGCATGATAAAATAAAAGATGCCAACATGATGTACTGAAGGCGACAAAATGAGTCTACTATTTTAAAATAATTAAAAATATTGGTCTACGCTCTGAAATCGCTGCCTGGTCTAAAATATCGCTATAACTTCGCATAAAAAAATCATTGCAGACCGAACTGGAGGAAAAAGTCAATGTTCTAAGCGTTGATGGGTTGAATTATAATTCTTTTATTTTCAGCTGTGCACAATTCACAACAATAATTTAATAATAATTTGCAAATTACCAACTGATTCTAAGTTTTTTTATGTTTCTTCACAAACAAAAGTTGTATTAAATGTAACAATGTGATATATTGAGATGGGAAAAATCCGTTCAATATTTGAAAATGATTTAATTTCGGTCTAGGGTCTGAGATCGCTATCTGGGCCGAAATAAAACCGCAAATTGGTCTACAAAAATCATTTTAGACCGAACCTGGAAAACAATTCGGCTTTTTACGTAAAATTCTCAACACTAAAATGTATAAACCAACTACTGGACGTGTACTAACCTCTAAAAGGATAAAGAACTTTCTTGCATCGTTGCAAGGATGCATAATTCCATATAAAGGCTATTTTTCATTATGACATTATGAACAAATGTATACTTATTAATTATTCATAGTGAACAAATAGACTTCATGATAGGGAGCGAGGACTAGTTGACACGAATTTCACTTTTTGGCATATTCGGAGTTTTTTTATTATTCAATTTTTAACATAATATAAAACTATTTTTGGCATTAAATTAATACTATAATGGCTGCCATGTCAATTTTAATGTGGGTAATTTTTTATTTGTAAATTTCCTTTTGTTGGGGCATGTTGAGACAGTAGCAAAATGAGGGATTGAAAAAAGATGGAAGCAATAATAGTATATTATTTTATTCGTTACCTTCTTAAATTTCATTTCCATACATTTCTGTTTTAATGACAAGGTATAATAACGAAATCCGGCTCTTTTGATCCATCTAATTCAAATTAACATAAAAGATGGATTCAACAACAAAAAACAGGTACACTCATTCAAAATAAATGCATCTCAATGTAGACTACATATGTACCTCTCAATAACGGCCTCTATTTGTTTTCTGAACCGTGCGTATTCTAAGAGGATAGAGTCGATCAAGCACTTCTTGGTTCGTTGAGGAACATTGTTGACCTTTGATTCAAGGTAGTTCCAGACATAATAATCCACTACATTCAGGTTGGGGGGAGCTAGAAGGGATAATATAGTGTTCTGTCAGTCCTTATTTAGGATTGAAGGCTGGTGTCCGCTCCAGTTCAGTCTCGGTATGGTCCAGCTCAGTCCTTGATAACTTCAATCAACTTTATTTCCCCATTTTTTAATCGGTTCTAGTACTCATAGTCCGAAGGACCGACAGTATTAAGGACCAGTCCCAAGGACTAATAAGACCGGTCCTTATAATAGACTGGACCTCCTTGAGTAATACTACTCATTGTTAGAAAATGGATCTATGAAGCTTCGTATATAAATTCGAGGTGGAGCATAGTTGTGATCCAAATTGGTCTTATCACTTTTATACTCAAATCAATATTGATATATCTATGATGTATGTATCATGGTGGATAAAGTATTACAATATTTACATAAATACAAATAGTATTTTTATACACAACGAATTATGAACGTAATTAGGAGATTGAATACAGAGTTCAACTAGGAGTGGGAAATAATATTTGCATACATAGATAAATATAGACTGCCTAAGGAACCGATTATCGCTCTATTTCATATAAGCTATTGCTGGGAATAAAATTAAATATTATAAATTAATCAACGTTTTTAATTTTTACAATTAAGTAGATAAACGAAGATCACGTGATGAACATTTGTGCAAGGCAGTAGTTTTTGTGATAATATCTTTTTGTCGACTAAGAGTTTTAAATATATCTCCTTAACTAACAATACAAACCTACCTGAATTAACTCTTTAACTAAATTAAAAAGTTCAGCTCCACTAAGAGCGTATGGAAAAATGCAAACATATATATATATATATTGACGAGGGTGAGGGGTTTTCTTGCCCCCACCACCAAATGCAATAATTTTTGTCTTGACAAACTTAAAAACCTTCATGTGGAAGAAAATTTTTAAGGCGAAACCCAGCTGTGTAAATTTTTTTTAACGATCTCTTCCCTGCAAAAAAGTCATCTGATCAAATCTTTGGAAAAAATAATTACATTATTTGAAATTTTTCCAAAAACTTAACTATTAAATAGGTCTTCGTGGTCTAAACTTCTCCTTCTGAAGCAAGATTTCTCACCTACATATGGTGTATATTGTTTTATAAATTTATTCTATTTGTATATACATATACGTCAAAATAATAATCATTTAGGAGAAGACGTAAAAATACAGGGGGGGAAAATATACACAAGCCATTTTTAAATAAATGGTTAATAACATATTTATACAAATTGAAGCACAGTTGAATGGTTTCGGTTTGATACTCATATCAATACTATATAATAATCTATTGCAAAGATATAAATAAAAGAATATAAACAATTACGGTTTTTTTTACCTTTTTTAAGAGAGAGACTGAAAAACAACATTGTAATCCTGACAATTTGAATATTTTTTTTTATGGACAGCATCTTATGTGTCATGACGTTTCATTACATTAGCTGAAGGAAGCTAGAGTATTAAATAAATAAACAAAAATTTTGCTCCTAATATTGCAAGGACAAAGGCAGGAATTACTCCGATTCGATCTTTCATTTTACTTCGAGTCCAACCAGAATTTACACTTATACATCTCCAACAAACTCCAAGTGTAACTCTTCATCTTTCACGAAATAGTGATTATTTTATAATGAGATGTTATCTCCTAAAAAACTAAACAATAATGAAAACAACGTTGAAGAATAAAAATAACTCTTGCACTTGCCTCATGTTTTTTTACAACTCTAAGTATTCATAATATACTCTATCCTCACCCTAATGCAGGTAGTACATAAATGATTAAAAATCAATCAATGTAATTTACAATATGTTTATGCTAATACATAAGTTTCAATGCTGACTTGCAATTGCCCAATATGCATACATATTGGCATTTAGGTAGGTCAATTGCAAGGTATGTATAGTTACTTACTTGCATTTATATTAGTGTGTACTTACGGTCTAGAAATCTAATACGAGTCTGAGAGTATTATATTTATAGGACCTAACTAATTCGATCCCGAAAAAAAAGTTTGGTCAAGACTGGTCTAAAAATAACAATTGTGTCTGGATCGATATTATTTATAATTTGGTCCAGATGGATTCTATAGACGAGTTGTTGAGGGTGTGATTCATGTTACGAAAATTATGAACATCAGTATTTATACCGTCTTTATACAACTCGTAAATTAATTTAGGTTAGAAAATCGGTCTATAGATCAATTTAAAAACGCTCAAATTTCGAATTACGGTCTGGATCGAATTATCGGGCTAAATATCTTCTGATTTTTTTTTTTTAACTTACACTATATTTTGATGTCAGCTATTGATGTTTCTGCTTTTATTCCCACCACTACCCAATAAATAATTGGTTTATAGTGGGCTAATTACCGTCTATTTTGGGTCTTTTTTAAGGGAAGTTTGCGTGATATAATTAAGATAACAAATGGCAGTCCCAAATAAAATTTGCTTTTGATCAGTCATACCAAAAAAGCGGTCTAGACTGATTATATAGATGAATTGTTGATGAATACGTCATGTGTGTTTCAAAATTATGAAATTAAACCTACAATAACAGCATATGGAGTTAAATGTGTTGCAAAAATCATATTTGTGCAACTCATAAATCAAGCAGGAGGGACAGTCTAAGGACCAAGGAATGTGATTCAGTTTAGTCCTACTTAAAGAAGGTAGAAAAATCGATCTTTGGTGACGTCATTCAATGTTTTTTTTCCCCTTTTTTAAATTAATCCGTTATGTAATAGAATAAATTATATCACAAAGCAAAAAATTAGTATGTTTGTATTATATTGCAAACAAGAATATTTTTTGCAAAACACTAGTATGTGCAATTTTCTTAAAATATATTACATATATCTTATTTGTGTTAATAAATCATCGATATATTCATGAAAAGTTACATTGACCGACAGTTAAAGACTAATCCTAGGTACTGACAGTCCTTAAAACCGGTCTCAAGGACTGTCAGTCCTAGGTGCCAGTCTGGACTAGCCCGAATAAATATGGACCAACAAAGCATAGCATGTTTACCTTGATTGTATGCCGCAACCTGTTATACAAAAAGAAAACAAGGACTTATAGGATCGGTCCTCAGACTTGACTGCACCAAATAAATTAGGGAATACATTTGGTCTATATATTGACAACAAAAAATCGGGTTGTAGTTTGAAAGAGAGTCAAATTTCGGGCTACACTTTGAGATCCTAGTTCGGATAGAAATATCGGTTGAAATGGCATAGAAAAAAATATTTTATAGCCAAGCTTGATAAATTTTTTGGTCTGGGAGGATGTCTTTATACTAATATATATACATTATTTTTAACCTAGCAATAAGTAGGTACTTTGACCGATAAAATAGAGTATTATTTTTTGGATGTGAAGACGAAGAAGAGGAAATGGCCCTCTTGAAAAATAAAAAAGTTTTAACCTACCTCGTTTATTTGCGCTTAAACTATTTTTTGGGGGGATTTAAATCAATTAAACTTAATATTATTCTAATAAACTATCAGAGTACGCCTTAATATGGTAAATTTACCTCCTTTTAAAGTAAATTAGCATTTCATCATGTAGCGTAATTGCCAATTAAATGCATATAATGTGTACATACATAGAACAAATATAAACTTTTTTGCATTATTATCTTCAAAAAATTATCCTCCCTGTTCCACTTAATAGTTTTACTTGATTCCCAGGTATTTCAGGTTAAAAAGTAGCAGTTATATTATTTGAAAAGGAAAAAGAGTTTGTATAATCACACTTTTTTCTTTATTGTGATCCTTGTTGTGTGGCATCTTTGCTTTCAATTGCAAATTTCCTCCTACTTTTAAAGTGATTAAGAAAGAAAAAACACATTAAAAAGTTTAAAAGTTTCCCTCCTTGTTATGCTTTCTTCAATCTAAAAGGATGCTCCATACTGAAGGGCACTTCAGTATGTGAACATGATATGGAATTTGAGTAATCATTGATTTGATACGATTTGACTGAATTGAATAAAACATATATTTTGTTACAAAAATGTTGCTAATTGTCTTGAAAAAGTCTTTCAATGTAACATTGATTCAACTTAAGAGCCATCTACCGATAATAATTTATGTATATCTAAATGTCTATAAACAGAGGTACACTCCGATGTATAACGTATACTTATACAGTATAAAGAAAGAAAGAGAGTTTATAAGCTGTTTAGTTCAACTCATATTAAGGAAGAAAAAAAGGGGCATGTACTTTTTACAAAATTTAAAAAGATGTTATTTTTTATTCTACCCCTTGAGGAGAGAACATCTAAGTATTGATTGAGTTGTTTCGTGTGAGTTTTCGCATAAAAAACGGAGAGTAATGTCAAGGATTTGTTGGAGAGTTATTTTGTATTTAATGAAAAGCAAAATTTGTTTGTTTGTCGACGCATAATAACTCTAGGAAATGCCGTGTAAAACCACTTAAAAATTATATAAATATTAGAATATAATTTTACAAAATTGCCAATACATTTACGCTATTTAAATAAACTTTTGAATCTCCCTCCTCCTCCGTTTTTTCTGCCTAGCAGCAAATTATATTTTTCACTCAACTATTAAAAATTAGAAGGGAAGGGGAGATTACATTAACCAGTGAGTTCATCTAGGATGAACAATTATGAGAGTTCAATCTGTTCAAGATTTTTTTTCATGTAGTAACATGAAGGGGAGATTGCATTAACCAGTTAATTCATCTTGGATTGCTACAATTCAAATAAACACTTACAAGAATTTAATTTGTTCAATAAAGGCAAATACAATGTGTCAAAGATATCATTGCAGTTGAGGGAAAATACATTGAACATCTCAATTAGTAGTTATTAAACTCTGTATTTACTAATTTTTTTTTCAAAAGTCTAACAAATTATAAAGTTTTGGCTTTGAAACCATTCTTTGAATATTTTTGATTTTATTAAAGACTATCTTGAACATATATTTAATTTATAAAAAATGTTTTTTGAGAGTATTTTATTCATCTAACTCATTCGTCATATTTAAGTTTATACACCATTAATGCATGCTATCCCAAATACGGGAGATACGAATTTAGGAAAATCTTAAGTACTTGCTTTGTTCTTCAAAAATATATAAATAGAAATGATGAGATTATAATGAAAGATCCTGCTTAATTTCAATTCTTTGGAATAAATTTTACCTCATAACATAGTAAATCAATTGAGAAGTTATTAGAATTTTAAAAAATTTATTTTTGTCAACTAAAATTATATTATATTTTATAATCCTTGAAGGATTATAAAATATTCACAGCTCGAGTTTTGATAGGCATTTTTACAAAAGTGAAATTCTTCTATATTCTAATAATCTTTTGCAATTTTTTAATCTTTAAATATTGACCCTAGAAACAGTCGCTAAAAAAGTATGGGCAAGAATGGAAACAAGTATTAAGAACACAAGCCATAATTATGGGTGTCAAAAATTGTCTTATTAGAAATCCAGTGAAGACGATTCGTGTAATCACCAAGAAGATAAATGTTAGCGATGTTACACTCCAAATTATAATTAAACATTACTTGGAAGCAAAATCAAGAGCAAGGAGGAAGAAACTTCTGGAACTGAATCCTTTGGTATATACCATCAGGACATAGACCGACAGAGCTGTTAGCAACAAGGCCCACGGGTCTGTGAGGTCTTTGGACTCCGCACATCAAGATTGCATGGGCTGACTTGTGAGAAAACTAAATCTGTAACGTTTGTGCAGCCTTCAGAAAGAGGACAGATGCCGTCATTTAGACTAAGGAAGGCCAAATTGAATAAAAATTGTCCATTTCAGTTATAATTTACTGGAAATATATTTAATTTTGTTATCATTGTCTTCACGAAATAGCTTTTAATCAAGTTTGAAAAAAAGTTTTCTTCCTAAATTTAAATTTTGTTTGGTATTTGAAGATTTTTGGAATCATAGAAGGGTTTTATTGAGTTTATGTTCCATTTATAAAATGGAAATCTTCCTCCTTGAAGCAAGAAAGTTTGTGGATCGTAAACCAATTCATGCTAAATTCATGGTTTTGTAACTTGGTTGTAATCCAAATTAAATATCGAATATATATGTTTGCCTCATATTCTATCCATTCAGAACTAAAGTGATCATATCTGGACTAGGACTCTGATACATTTCCGTAAAGACTCCACATGATGTTTGTAAAATTCAAAAAATACCTACGCATGTCTATACGACAAATAAATCCCGGGTCGTCTTTCATTTTACGATCAAACAAAAAACAAAGGAACCGTCATTGAGGTGAAGGCTTTAGTCATCCAGGAATGCACATGACTTTTTTGCAGGGTTAAAGTTATATTTTAAACATAAATTCCAACCTTATTTTATTTGACTAATCCATTGTTAATCTCCTGCCATAATTATAATCCTATTTGAATATTATTATAAGCTCCTATCGGCTAGTTCCTTGAGGTTCATGTGTGCTTAATAAATAATATGCATAGGCCTATTTCCCCTATCCTTACATTAAATTATATTTTATGACGACTTAAAAAGAAGTACGTTTGTATTTTATTTTCCTTTAAAAGTTCATTACTCATGTATACTGTTTTATGCCCTCGTTTGATTAACATCTTAACTATATACAATATACGTAGAGTTGTATATCCTTAGCTTTTTTTAGGGAGCAAGTTTTGTTGTTGGCAACATGAACAGTATATTTTATTATTTTAAACGGTTATCATTATTTTAATGACTTAGACTGAACTCATATATATTATTTTTATTACTCTCAACAATGATAACTTTAACAAAGTATAAAACAAAGAAAAAAGGCCAAAAATATAACTCCACGACACTAAAATCCTCTACCCATTACATTTTGAATAGGTTGCTTAATTGAACAATTATTTTAAAAGTTTTTAAAAAAACCCACAGAATGTGTAATTGTATTATCTAACTTATGTTTAATTCATAGATAATTTACCCTATTCTTGTAGTGGTATTTGTAGTGTACATTTTCATTTCGGTTTACACCAGAGAACATCCCAAAAAGTCTTATTTACCGGCTTCATATTTATCCATAATTTTGCTAACTGTATCAAAAATTACCAACATCAAAACTGACATGATAACAATTATAGAATAAATGTAATAAAAATAAAAGTTGCATATAATTTGAAATATTGCAAAAAATAAATATAAAAAAATAAATAACCTCCCAATATCACGTTTACGTACAATAGGGCGACTTATAATTCATTTTTTTCTTCGAATTTCGATTGTGGGTATTGCAGAAAAGTTGTAATTAGGTATAAAACCCACCTATGTGAAATTGCGTAGTCCTACTAAATCAAATTTGGATCGCACTTCTCGATCAAATTATGAAAAAAGACAAAAAAAAACCTTTTTGCTTAGTATATATAGATACCAAAAATACATTTTTAGTTATTTTGCATTAAATAATTTTGATTGACATTTTTTTAAGCAATAAAAAATATTTTATATGTTTTTTTCTTTAATTCTCTTATGAAACAAAGAAATCTAAAAAAATTAGGAATGTTTGATTGATCTGCGTTTAGCGAGCAACTCTTTTTTTTTTTTTTGCATTTTCTGAAGGAAAAGATTAATTTTTCATTTGTCATTCTGTCTTTTTCTTACATAGGGTAGCTTTTGAAAAATAACTTTCTTGATGCTTTTGATAGGTTAGAATATTTTCAGTCATTATTAAAGAATGTAAAATAATGATTAATGCTGTTCTGTATTTTAATCTTAATTCACATCTTCTCAAACATTGACCCAGATGTACTTCCGAAAGATGACATTATAGGCAATAAAATTTTGCATAGTTGTACCAAATACCAACTTTTTCAAACTAGCCGTTGTCTTAATTTGAAACTAGTTGCAAAACAAACCGTTCTAAAGTATAAGTTAAGTAATATGCCAAAAAGGGAATTGTGTGTCAAACGCCCTCCATCCTAATTGTCCATTATGAATAATTAATAAATATGCATTTGTTGAAAAGTCCAGTATGTAGATTCCAGTGTAAGATTGTACCTTCATAGGAAGCTTCATTTTGCAAATTAATTACTTGTCACTACGGCGAAAAATTCAAGAGAAATACTATTTCTATGCAATTACACATCCTCACAACGATGCAACCAAGTCCCTAATCCCTTTAAAGGTTTGTACACGTGCAAAAAGTTGCTATATATAAATAAGTGTTGACAGTCACGTCCAACACCAAATTATTTGCCGGTTCGGTCTTAAATTATTTTTTCTAGGCTTTTTTTTGAGAGATATTTCGGCCCAAACAGCGATTTTGGACCGTAGAGCAAAATTTAATCGTTTTCAAATAGTGAACTCATTTTTTTGAGTATCAAGATACATATAATCGTTACTTATAATGTGTTGTGTATTATCACAAAGTCTGTTTCTTCCCCTTTTCAATCTCGGTCGCGTCACAACATATTGTATCAAACAAATTTTCTTGGTTTTCAGCTGGTTGTGAGCTTATTTTCCTTTTTTTATTGTTTTATTTTTCCGGTTTTCCGGAAAAATCAACCATGTTTTATTAACATTGATATCGAGTCTTGCTCCTTTGTCTTCAACAACCGAATACTGAAAATAGATAACATGCCAATTTGTACTTTTAGCAATATATTTGGAACTTTGGTGCAAGATCCCTACTAATGAAAAATATAGTTTTTTTATTTCCTAGAATTGATCAACAGCTCACAAAAACACTTATCACTAGTTATTTCAGTAATGCATATATATATATATAGATTTTTTTAGCTTATCTTTTTTATGAGACCATTTTATTTACATGGACATAGGCAAACATGCATAGCTATCAGATTAGTCTCATTGGATGAATGCTCATTGATATTCAAGGAAAATGATACTTACAATAAGAGAACAATAACGTATTTCTAAACAATATTTTTAGTCATTTACAAATGTCAATAAGATCAGTCTGTAACAGCCTATTATGCCCTTTGATAGTTTTTTTTAACTCAATTTAATTGAAAAAAAAAAAAAAACTTCTTTCTTTCGATAACCACACATAAACATTACAATTAAAGATGTTGCCCATCCAAAAAAAAAGTAAGTTACTATTATTTTTCTCAAAATTGAGTATGGAATACATTTAAATTCTTCGGCGAAATTATACAAAATATTCTGATAATTCATTTTGCATTTTAATCTTCAGGATAAACAGTTAATATTTTTCATTACTCAAGACAATTACCTTGTTTTCATGATGTTTAAGACCATTCAGGATGCGTTTAAAGAGCTAGAGATGAGTTTTTATTTAAATCTAACACAGTAATTATTGTATTCGGGGATTATCTTTAATGTTATATGCAGATTCAATTCATCTCCTGACCCTTTTGACCTTCTTGTGTTGACTGAAAGCATTATATTGGTTCGACCGGCAGGGACTATAACGGCAACCTCTGTTTTTTTGGCTTCGATTTTTCACTCAAGATTATAAAATTCTACCTAAGCTGCTGACTTCATTTCCAAAATTATTTTGTAAAAAAGTTCGAACCGGATATTTACAAAAAAATGCCTACTAATTTATTAAATTTTAATTATAATAACATTCATAGACATTTCGAACACCCGGTATTCCCATTATAGAAGATACTTCAAAGTTGATTCATCTAATTTTAATTGATACACTGAAGCACTTTACAATAATATTATTCAAATTGAAGCCTTGTAGATGGCGCTTTATAGCTATGGAATTTTCCCAGGACTGATATGAGAGACATGACCAATTTTAAGTCCTATATTTAGAACCAGTACAAACTTCATATGTAGGTATTTATATTCCTAGAAAGATGACATCTATTGAACCCAATTGGCAGGTCCCTTATGCCATTCTTAAATAGATATATCAACCACACCCACACACAAACCATTAAGAGCCACCGTAAAAAACAAAAAAATTAAGATTCTCTTAGATGAACATGCGACAGAATACCTTATCTTTGTACGCATCAAAAGACTCATAAATCCTTAGTATTTGGGATTGATGTATAATAAGTAGGCTGTGCGTCAACATTAAAACAATCATTAAAAAAATTTCATAGAAATATTTGACTTATGTATAGATTTTGCAATCAAATATGTGGGTGAGTTAAAATAATTAAGAATTTTAGTTATTGTTTAGAATTATGCCTTATTGTTTTAATTAATAGGTGGAACTACTGACGGCTAAGTAATTAGACGTGGAGTAACGCTTCTACCGGTCAAAAAAATAGGGAACTAAAATTTGAAAAAATATTGATCGACTTGTGTGTCAATATAAATACAATATTGAACATAAATCAACAAATGAAAAATGTCCCAATCAATTAATTTTCTTCATTTATCATATATGTCATTATTTTGTGGAAATATATGAATCAGTTATCGGCTTATTATTTAAATTTCTGGGATATGACCCCTTTCAAATAATGTCAATTTGACATTTTGACTTTATGAGTGCGATTTGTGGTATTTCCTATACATATGCTTACACATGTGTACCTTTAATATAAGAATAATGTTGAGCAAATATTATGAAAAAATGTACATTCTAATATATTTTTTTACTTCATTTAGAAAAACATCCTAATTTTTCATCCCCATATGTGACTCAAATATTGGCATGGCTTCAAATTTGTGGGATGAGTAGAGAGCGCCAGGAATTTGAACTGTAGTTTATTTTATTAATTTGATGTAGGAATTATATTGGCTCCTATCAAAATAAAGTAAATCAATTTCATCACAATTTAACTACTCTAACTAAAACTTCGCCGACGATTACAAATGTAATCCGAACTCTACTTTGAGAAATAATTAAAGTTGCTTCTTTTGTGGGGATAGGCGACATATACATTAAGGCATCTAAGCTCCAGCTTTGGTGGGCTCTCTCGGTCAAATACAGGCACTTAGGCAGCTGATTTTTTTTTTGCTTTTTGTTAGATAGTTTGTTCAAACTTGGTTCCAGTTGGAAAAAATTGAATCAATTGACGAGTTCGTTGTCCCAAATATTTGGCAAAGGCCTCCTTGAAATCCACACCAAGAGTCACAACATAACAATTGTTCAAAATCCGGGACCCAGTGAAACGTTCGTTTGCAAGGATAACAGGGAATTTGAGGCCTCAATAAGTCATGCAGACGAAGTTCCAACCCTACTTGATGTTGTTTGGGGTGGTTAGCTCCGAATGCAACGTCATATCTCTTTATGTGTTACCACAAGGCCTCAAGGTTAACATTGATGCATACATGGTTGTGCTATAGACCAAGGTGAAGCCCTGGATCGGCATGGTGGCAGCAGGACTCTGTTCCATGTCACACCTCTACAAAAAAATAACAAATGGCTGCAAGACAAATTCGACAACTTCATCTCGCGCATACTTTTGGCCTCCAAACTCGTTAGATCTGATTCCAATATATTTTTTTTTGTATAAGACGTGCTCCTACGACAAGCCAACCGAACCCCCTGGAATACCAAATTCAAACTTATCAGTCGTGGAAGAAAGAATTCCAGGACTTGCAGTGGGACCAATTGTCGAGTGTCTGTTCATGATTTCGGACTTGTATGGAGGCTTTAATTGAGGCTGGAGATGATTTTGTTAAATAAGTATTTATTTATTTGGATATATTTATTACCAAAAAGAGATTCATAAAATACATCGAGCTTAGTTAAATAAACTCTCTTTAAAAAATGTTACATCCCTCTGAGTAGACGTACAAATTCCTCTACAGTGTGCTCTAATTATACTCCTCGCCAATTCCTTGTTCTCTTTGTTTTGCTAAAAGTTAAATTAGAGTAATAACTTGCTGATAATGACTCTCCTAATATGCCAGCTCGGAATTCCTAATTTGGGAGTAGATTAATGTATAGCTATATAGGTAGAGAAGTCGTAGTAGAAAAAACCATTCCAATGGTTTATGGTTGATATAAAAAAAGTTATAGGCTAATAAAATAAAATTTTTAACTCAAGAGAAACATATTTTGCATTGATCATTCTGCATTTTTTAGAGATTAATTTATGCATACTTATTTATTTATTTTAATCTTATCAACATCCAGATTGAAATATGCATACTTGGCCCGTCAATACAAAACCAACTTATAATGATTTTCCTCAAAAATAAGTCTATACCAATATTTGTATCTTTCATCAACAAACTATTGTTAATTTCTATCAACAAGGATGATTATTATTAACCGTTGGTTGTGCTGTAAATTGGACTAAAGGGAGTCACAATTGAATAGGTTTAAATTGATAGATTTTATTTAAACATGGTCATATTGGGGTGAAATTATGTCTCATTAGTGGCGTCCACATGATTTTTCAATTAATGGGGGGCTGTCCTTTGGAATTAATTTTTTTCAAAAAAATTTACAAATATTCAATTTTAAGAAAAAAATCTTCATACATATTTACAGGTATTCTCAAAAAATTAAATTTTGTGGAAAAAAATTTCAAAAATCTATATTTCTTGACGGAAAAATAAATTTTTGAATACTTAATTTTTTTTAACCAACATTTCAAAAAAATCTATAGCTGTTGATAAAAAATTTTAAATGTTAAATTCTTGGAAAAAAAATTGAAATGTTTAATTTTTGGAAAAAAAATTCAAATGTTTAATTTTTGGAAAAAAAATTCAAATGTTTAATTTTTGGAAAAAAAATTCAAATAGTTAAAGCTTTTTACAAAAAAATAAATTTTGTGGAAAAAAATTTCAAAAATCTATAGTTATTAACAAAAAATTATTTTTTTTGGAAATCTTATTTATGAACACTAAATTTTTTTGAACAATATTTCAAAAAAAAAACCATAGCTGATCACAAAAAAATTTAAATATTAAATTTTTTCAAAAAAAATTCCAAAATCCAGAGATGTTCACAAAAAAATTATTATTGTTTGGAAAGAAATTTCAAATGTAAAATTTTTCAAATAAATTTCAAAAATCCAGAACTATTTATAAAAAATTTAATTTCAAAAATCCAGAACTATTCATACAAAATTTAATTTCAAAAATTAATTTTTGTTAAAAAGATTCAAATATTTTTTACTTTTTGGAAAAAAATTTCAAAAATCCAAAATTATTCACAAAAAAGTTCAAAATTTATAATTTTTTTCTCTTTTGCATAATTTTCCCGAATGACCTTTATTTAATAAAATAAATATCAATTAAATATAAAAAAACAGACACTCCATGGTATAAAAAATATACATTAAAAATTCTCCAAAAGGGGGAAGCCAATGAATGGTCCCCGAACTCCTATGACTACTCCTAGTTCCTTTATCACTCTTGTTGCTAAAAAAGTTGTACAATTTTAGATAAACAACCAAACAAATTTTACTATATCAATATCTACAAAATGAAAGTTATATATTTATTTTCAAATAATTTAATTTAGGATTTCTAGGTGGTTTAAAACCCCAGGATAAATCTCTGGAAAGAAGAATCCCCATAGATAATATATAATAAGAAATACACTGTCAAGAAAAAGTTTAGAAACGAATGTAATTTCTCTTATTTGTCTAACGACCAATTATTTTTTCATAAGTTTAAATTTTAGCTTCATCAAAAAATCCTCCCGTTGCCGGCATAAATACTTTATAGTCTTTTTGCCATTCTTGCAGTTAGTTTTACAAGATAGGCAGCTATGTTATCATTCCAAGCATTCTTCAAAATGTTTTGCAACTCATTCATACTTGTGGGGCACTTTTCCCAAGCTTTTTTGCCTAGATGTTCCCACCATAGCTCTATTAGGTTCAAATTAGGAGATTGAGCTAGGCCATTGCATAATATATCAAAAATGAGAGACTTATTTCTTTTCCAAGAGCTTGGATATTTGTTTTGGGTCATTGTCTTTTTGAAAAACAAAATTCCTTCCAATTAGTCTCTGTTCAAAAGGAATTGCTTGCGTCTTCAGGATAGAATGACAGCCAATCGGAAGGAATTAACTAATTTCTGTCATAATTGCCAGAAAGGAACATTACATTTGAAATTAAATTTGGCAAAAAGAAGCTGAATTGTTACAGACAAATAATCAAAAATTATTTTATGGATCTATTTTTTTCATAATAGTTTTCATCGGGTTAAAGTAAAAAATATTGATAAAGTCATAAACATTCATGGAAATTATTTGTATTTTTCTTGCCAGTATATGTATTGTTGTAGTTTAAAATACCCATATTTTACATGGGTATTATGTGTAATAAAATGAAGGCATTAAGAAGATTGAATGGGAGAAAAAAGGAATTCAAGCTTGAAATTTGAATCGAATTATTTATACTTTTTTCCCTCCAGGAAAGGAAATTATGTTAAAACCAATTTATAAAATGTATAGCCATGTATATCTATGCACATAAATTTATGTCAAAATAGGCCTCATATCTTCTTCAAGTATGTTGAGAAAATCCATACAGAGTATAGTTAAGGTATGTCTGTTTTTTTCTTTTCTTTTTGTAATTTACTGTCAAAATACCTAATTAATTATCTTTCTTATTTTAACACTAACTATTTACATCAATTAAGAGTTCTTTCCGCGCTCTAGGATATTAGTGAATCCCTCATTGACGAGTCGAGGCTCACCTTTTCCGTATGCAAATTGATTTGCATACCATTAGAATTTATGACTCATAAATAAGTAAAGAAAAATATGTAGTTTTACGTTTTCTGTAAATGGTAAATTGCTGAGAAAAATAACAATAATATTTGGTAAAAGAATTTATCATCAAATCAATAAATTTACGTTAAGTAATTACTTACATGTTGGACTTTTGAAAATCTCCTTTTAGGTTCAAAAGGATGTAGGATTGTACATTTGTATAATTTATTTAAATTTACTAGTGTTTGGGGTGTTTTTTACTACAAAAAAAAGCTGAAAAAGGCTCTAAATTATTTGATCGTTACTCAATTCTTCACAACTATGGAATTACAATTCAAAAATTGTTACTACCAAGTGGTCCATTAAAGTCTGAACACATTCAATTTCAAAATTCAACAAGATGTGATTTATTATTCAATAAATGCAAATCATCAAAGTTAATACTATATTAATAGATGTGTGTATGAGCTCTCTTAATAATTAATGTAGCCACCTTTAGCGGCAATGATAATTTCCAGGCGACGGTGGAAGGTCTGGAATCCGCTACAGATGTAGTCCTCTGTCATGGCGTCCTAGTGCTAGCTGAAAGTGGTCTTGAGGGGCTTGGTGTTTGGAGCTCATACACTCCCCGTCTTCCCTTCGACATGAACCCAAAAGGTGTAGTTGAAGGTTTTGGTATAAGGGCTATAGGGGGCCGAAAGTGTCAAAAAAGAACTCAAAAGACTCATTCAAAAGAGTCTTGCAGCAAAAGAGATGGGGTTTCTTTCATTACCGGTGCCAAAAGTGGCCTCTCCACCATTGCAAGGCTCTTTCCATACACTTTTTTGATAGCTATCTGGAAAGTCTGTTGTTAAATCACAATATCTCAAGTTTGGGTCATCATGGACTGGATGGGTTTGTCCTGTTGTTGTTTTTGAAACTCCCACGGATCCAGTGTGGTGTTTTTGACAGAGCCCCTCCTCCTCTACAATTTTCGGACTTGCTGACGGATAACTGCTTCGAATATGCAAATGGAAATTCGTCGATCACGTTCAAGTATCATTTTCTAAACTTGTAGTATGTAAGCTAAAGAGCTCAGGCTTGTTTTGTTTAGTAACTAATTCCGAATGCTTTAATATATCGAAATATAAAGTAATTTCAATCACTTAACCTTTATTAATTAGTGAATTAGTAAGTGCTCAGATTTCAATCAACCACCCAGTAATAATTGTTCACAACTGTACAAGCAATAATTCAAATTAAATCAATCATCACTCAAAAGACAGATAAGGGGTAATAATTATATAAATTGTCTCCTAACAACCAAATAAAATATATATTTTGTATATTACTGAAGTAAGAAGCTTGATCTACATTGTAAGCACATGCAAAAACGGTCTTGATCGATCTTATTACAAATTCAGTTTAGAACGATTTTATAGATCAATTGCTGAAGAAGTCATGTGTGTTTCAATGCTCAGAATACCGATACAATAACGTCATACCATGCTTAAAGTTTTCCATATTTGTGTAATACTTATAATTGATTACAGGGAGAAATTTGTTAATGTTTATGTAATTTTGCAATTTTGATCCACGGTTGAAGATTTGTACAGAAGTTTTCGTCCAAAAATCTATAAAGACGTTGCTTGTGAACTTCAATGATAAAGGCGTAAAATGAAGTTAAATGACTTGCATAAATCATTTATGTACATTTAATAAATCAATCAGGTGGGCAGAGAAGAAGATCGGTCTATAAATTGAGAACAAAAAATAAATCCACGATTTGTAAACAACTAAACTTTGGTCGACAGTCTGATTTGATTAAAAAACTTTTCCTTGGCCGAGTTTCAATACAAAAATCTACTCCTTATTACTTACCATGTATTCATGTACATGAATAGTTGTGATTGTACTATAACCTCCTTTAATGAGACTTACAAAACACAAAATAGAGAGTGAACCTGTTCGTTATGCTGATGATAGTGATAAATGATATGCAATAAGCCTCTTCTTCTTTTTTTTGAGTGAAGAATATTAAAAAAAAAAGATCTAGACTAGGAGAAGAGAAACACATTAATTTTGAAGGAATCTTCATTTTAACAAGATATTAATTTACATACAATAAACAAACGATCTTTCTTCTTCTGTAGGTATAATACCTACATATGTATATAGATAGTAGTGTTGAGACTCGGTACGAGATCAAACTCTTTGATCGGTTCGGTCTTGACTTATTTTTTCTAAACGGATTTCAACCAATATTTCAGATTTTGTCCGCTTCCTCTCATTAATAAGTTGTATGATATGTACAACACATTTAACTATATATGACGATATTGTGGATTGGTGTTTACAATTTTTGATATAAAAATGATGTCATAAACAATGCATTTATAGAATTGGTCTGGACCGATTTTTTTGTTAGACAGATCTTGATCGATTTTTTCTTTGGGACGGTCTTATTTTACTGTATCACGCAACCTTTCCATAAAAAGAAAGAGTAAATACAGGAAAAAACCTCCACAGAGCAGTCTAGGATTTTTACACTTATAGATACTCCCAAAGAAGATACTAATCAGAGTCTTAATATAATACAAACAATAAAATCAAAAAAAAAAAAGAGAAGACCCCCTCCCCTTCATTGCCTGTCTATTTCAAGGGTCCCTTTTCCCCTATATCAATTTAACAAAATAAATGACACATAAGTGCCTTGGTACTTATTTTCCTAATTACACCCATTATTCTAAATGGCTATGTTGTCAGCTACATAACTATGACCCTCAAAGGTTGACAGAATTTATACATAATAGTTTGGCAAAGAGGAAACCATTATTTTTATATTAAAAAAATCATGGTACTTAATGTTAAATATAATAAAAGACATAGGTAGTCTTGTGTTGGGGTTTGATCTGAACTTCCTGGGCCGGTCTCTTAAAAATACGTTAAAATAATAATAACTTAGAAATTTACCCAAGAAGATAGGGGGGAAACCCCAGAAAACATTTAGAAAGCAAGCATTTTTAATATCTGGAGTAAAAGTTACCTATAGGCACAAATGAAGGGTTAATAGGATGTTCTTACAAATTAAAATACAGTTTATTAGCTTTAATTTGATACCCATACCAGTGCTATACAATAAGCCATTGCGAAGCTACATTCAAAAGAATGCAAACCTTTTTTTGCAGCCACTCACAATAAATATCCAAGGATCATGGGGCAGACATGACTGTCGTCTAAAACCAAGATGACTACTAAATTTAGTTTTTATAGATCTTGGAGAACGGGAAAATGTAAAATATGAAAAGTTTTTTAATATCATTTTCCAGTCAAATGTCTGTTCAAAAAATTATATGAGTAACTTTCATATTGTTATAAAAAATTTTTGCCCCTAAAATGGCCGACATCAACCATCCTGACGTCACATGACAATTCTTTAAGATTTTAATGCATGCTTAAAATTTATGAACATAATTATCATAATTTTAATAGTTTAACTTTTAAAAGTGGCCACATAAGGCACGCTCAACCTGATCCCTGGGCAACTTTTTGAAAATCACGATAATCCGCTGTTTTAACTCGACCACCATATTGCACGAGGTCCCGTTCAACTGCACCGCATAGGTAGAAGTCATAGGGATTGTAGTTGGGGTGGGTGTAGGCCTCAAAGTTTTTGGACAGCCACATCTTTTATTTTTTTATGCTAAAAAAAAAGAAGGACATATGACCCTGATGGTCTTCACTCTGTCCCTCACTTTACAGGCACCCTTCATGATGTCACAGTCCTTTAAACCAGAGCAAATCATAATAACCGCAGTTATACTTTTTCACTGATTGGACGGGATAAAGTCGTTGGATTCCATTGTTGTCAGCATCCAGTATTATCAACTAATAACCCAGTATTTTGGAAAAAATGCAACAGTAATTTTCTGGTATCTAACGGTCATTATGTGCAAAAATATTAATCGTGAAAAATATTGCGTGGACCCTGTATATATACGCACTGCACCTACGGTAAAAATACACCAAACTGTAAGAATAATAGCCTTAAACTACAGAAATAAAATGTAATACATGGGTTTTCCCATTTTTATTTTTTTTGCAAATTTAAAACACTTATGTTTCCGTTAATGTGAAACCCTTACAATATTAGAGGGCAAAGATAAACCTTTCTTTGTGTTTTCATTTAAAAAAAAGAGGACATAACCAGGTATAACGTTGATTATGATAGTAATAGTATTGAATTAAGACATATTTCAGTAGTTTAATCATTATCTTGATCTGTCAAACCACCTCCTCTAGGCTTGGGAACAACCTCACGGTTTCGCATAATTATTTGATCGACTTTAAGAATGTTGAATGCTGCATTAGTTGTCTATTTGATACCCAAAAACTTGGCTAACAAGGGATGATAAATTTCTTTATCGGCTGTATTTACAACAACGGTTTTTGGGTGCATCAATATCAACTCCTTCATTGACATTTCCTTCTTGATGAGGTGATAAAATTTGAGCAGTCATCTGAAGTCACTTAAGTTCTCATTTTTTCTGCAATAATACGTGGAATTGCGTGTAATGTACGTGCGAATTGGTTGATGGCGTATTGATAGAGCCCTTGACAGGTTTTTGCATAATCTCCTTTTCTTTAATTTTCATGTTCATTTTTTAAACTATATTTAGACAACAAATAGTTAATAAAAAATAGAATTATCTAAAACTTTCTTACCAAGATAAATTTACAGAAATATAATTAAACATTGTACTTTAAAATGTCTTCGCCAGATTCAGACTTACAAACATACAATATTCATATATCTAATCCAGGGATTGACAACTTCCATGATAATGAGGGCCATTTTTTTTTCTACTTTAATCATTGGAGGGGCACATGACCGTACCAGTGATAATGTAATTTAAAGGTAAACACTACCTTTTTAGGGGGGTTTTCTGGAAGGGAATTGAGCCTCATTTTTGTTATGGCTATTTTTTTTAAGCGTAAACCTTTGATCTTTTATTTACACAAGATTATTTGCTTTTAATTGTTTTAATTTTGCAGCAATGTTGATTTAATTTTTGTTTTATTAAGGCAAAAATCACTCGAGGTATAAATTATTAATTAATAATATCAAAAAATGTTCATTATTTACCTTTTTATATTTGTATTTTTTTAATACAATATAATCCATTATAAATTTCCGCACTCACCTCAAGCAATTTCTGCTCCAAAAATATTAAAATCAAATTGATATTGCTACTAAATTAGACTTCTTTAAAGTAAATACTCTTACGTAAATAAAGTAACCATTATTTATGGCCTTTAAAATATTTTTTTGTAATTATTAATACATGCTCTTAACATATTTTCTTATCAAATCAGCTAATCAACTTCCTTACAAACATTTTTTTTTCTTAATTGAGTGTGGAATACAATCATATTCTTTGACAAATTATCTTCCATTTCTATGAAAAGATTTTTCTTTCTAATACTTTCATTGCATGTAAAGATAGACTAAAATTTATTCTCTACTGTAAAAATATGAGAAATTGATCAGGGCTATATCGGAGCACATATAAGTATTTTCCATGAATAAAGGTTATAAGCTATATCTAAAACTTAATAGTGAATTAACTTATCTCATATCTTAAAAATGTCAATAATATGTATGAAATATTAAGGTATATGTTAAATTTTTTTTGATAGAAATTATATTTAAATAACTTCATACATCGGTATAAATTAGGGAGACAATAAAATCTTCTTTTTTTTTTGGAAAAGTAAATGCTTTAGTTTAAAAAATGGGTTTAATTGTTCAAAAAACATTTAAGAAATGTTTGAACAGTTCTAGAAACGAAAAAATAGAGTATTTTCTTTAATACTGTACATATAGTTTATATTAAAGATTTAAAAACAATAAATTAAGATGACTGAATTTCCTATGAAATATATTTTTTAATTATTTATTCACAAATATTATTTATATGTTTAAAATAACGTCAATTGAAGTTCATGGAAATGCAGCTCAGGCTCCTTTTTTTTAAATTTCTTTAGCATGCATATTGCAACCTAACTATTGGACTGATAAATATGAAAATTTGAAATTACAGTTAAATCACAAAAAATTCAACGAAAAATATTAAATTTTTTAATTTATATGGACTTTCTGACCATTTCACAGAAAATTACCATTTTTTCCATTTTAACAGATAAAACCAGAAATAAAAATCGAAGTCATCCTATTCCAAGATGGTACCTACTTTTTCTTTTTCTTGATGGCATATCAAATAAACAAACAAATACTTACTTTATTAATATTTACATATTTAGACACGAAATTATATTATACAAAAATGTTAAAAAATAGCTAAAATTCTTTATTACCTAAACTCATCCCTGTAATTTAAATACAAAGCCTTTCATTCTTTCAAATATGTCGATGAAATACGGGGTTTGTATGAATATCTATATGCCTTAAATAAATAATTGAGATTGTTTTTATGTTGAGGCAAGCCTAACTTTGAAGTACATTAAAAAAAGGAGTACTCAAATTTACTTTGCGTTGTATTAAAAATATTTCAATTGTTTTTCGACAAATATCCTCAATATCTGTCAACCAATTGTTGTTATGGACCCTTTGAAGGGAATGCAAGTTGCCCTTAATGTAGCGAAAATGGATCTTCACAATATAGATATAAGAAATTGATATATTTTATAGTTGAAAAGGACCATATTGGGGACAATATAAGTCTCTTAAATCCAAGAAAGGTTCTTAACTATATCTTAAATTCTTGTACAACAAATTTGAATACAAAGGCTTTAATTGAACAAAATATGTTTATAAAATATTAGGGTGTATGTATGAGGTGTGTTTAAAAAGTAATTTTTAGGAAAAATATTCATTTACTCATCAATATTTATGTTTACCCCTTCAAAGTAATCCCTCTAAGATACAATACGCTTGTGGTCGCACTTTTTCTAATCCTCAAAGCACTTCTCATAAGCACTTTTCGGTATAACCTTGACCTCTTCCAGCGATGAAGTCTTTATCTCTTCAATCTTTGCAAATCTCCATACTTTTGAAGGTCTCTTCAGTTTGAGAAACAAGAAGAAGTCCCATTGAGCCAAATCCGGTGGTTGAGGAATGATTGTTTCATTGTTTTTGACCAAAAAATATATCACAATCAAAGATGAGTGAGCCAGGTTAATTAGTGGACGTAAAAACAATGAATTGTGTTTCTACAATCCGGACATTTTTGCAAATTGTTTTTTTGGCAAGCGTTGCATAACTTCAAGATAATACTCATTATTGACCATACCCCCATATGGTAATAATTCCTGACTCCCTACGACATAGTAGTAAAAAAAACTGTCTGCAAAACTTTGACCACATTGGAATAGTTAGTACTTTCTGTAAACTTTTATTTTACTCTGAATATTTTTCTGTATGAAACAGTTAACACTCCAAGTGTGTTGAAGGATTTCATTTCATTTTTGGCAAAAAATTTGATGCAAATTTTTCAATCCATTTTTTTTTTTTTAATAACAAATAAATCCCCGAACACAAAAAAACAACTTATAATCCTTCTGCCTCTCAAAATAATCATATTATATAGCTGAAACCGTAAATATATTTTTGTGGTAAATGTACACACATACAAAAGTTACAAAATTGTGCATACCAAATGTACGTTGGTTACAAAATTTGAAAGGGTACCTTATTTTTTTAACATACCTAGAATATCTATGAAGTAAACAAATATATTTTCCTGTTCTTTGGTTGTTGTTTTTTGTTCAAGATTGTTTTTATGTTTTAAATTTCTCAAAAAGATCAAAGAAAACTTAAATTTAAAAAAATGATAATAGAAACTTCATTTTCTTCAATAAATCCTTTTAATTCTAATAAAGATGAATATAATACAAATTTATCAAGATAAGAAATACAAAAACTACCTACTTCTTTTTAAAAAACAAACAAACTTTTCTTTAACTCAAAAGAAAAAAAAATTGGGATGAAGAACGTAGGATAAGATAAAAGGAATGTGTGTACACTGCACAAATTATTTTAAAGTAATATATAATCAATTTAATAATATTATGCATTATTGCACAATCATTTTGCTGACTTAAATTTCTTTGTGTAGGAATTTTTGTAGAATTTTTTTAGTTTTTTTAATGTTTCATTAATTTGTCAGATGGAATTTTATTAATGAAGTATTAGTAAACATTACAGTAAAATTTTACTCCGTGTTATAATACTCAAGATTCAAGATAATTTTGCCACGAACATTTTCGACTCCTGGAGATTGGTCTGTATGACCTATTTGCCACCTTTTTATGTTATAAGTTCAAACTTTTGTTTGACCATTCCTTGCTTATTATGGATGGAGTTTCTCTTATTTCTTCAACCCTCTTCATGACTATGAATAAACTACCTGCAGTAAATGAATCTTTTGTCCTTATAAAGATTGTCTTCCTTTATTTCCTCAATATTTTTCACTTTTCTTTTTCTTTCAATCTACAGCTGAGATGCAAGAGAGTAAAGACTTAATATAAAATTCGAACCTTTAATATAAAAAAATAAAATGGGGGCCAAAATAGCAAGCGGAAAAATTACATGCTGCAAAAATGTTTACAGATCAAATGACCTGTCTCGATTACTCAGAATTTAGAAGTGATAAATACATACAAACTTTTATTTTTGTAAAGTTCAAAACAGTATACTATTTTTTGTACCAATTTCAGCACTTTTTGACCAACTTGTTATTCTTACTTGCAAAAATACTCTTGCTTCTACAATATGTGTCTCTTTTTGCCACACCAATCTACAGTATTTGCATACTCCTTACCCTAAAATACAGAAATCTCACACTGAAACTCGAGCAATTAACTCCTTTTCACTCATTTATTTTAATATTTCTTTAATTAGTCAGATGGAGTTGTACTAATTAAATAAAAATTATGGTATTACCATTACTCCATATGATCTAGGAATCTTCCATGAATTCAATATGCAAAAAGTATATTCCCATCTCTGGGAACAACCAAGGTGCAAACCTACACAGATTGAGCTCAAGAGAATAATTTCTTTTCGCTAGAATATTCCAATGTATATTTTATTATTAATATTTTAGACAATTTCTTAATATACGTCAACCATGAGCAAATACATATCAAACTACAGTCATTTGTAAAAGTAATTAATGTAAGTTAATTTTGAGTGAAAATAAATGTAAGATTTTATTTGAGGGGCACTGTCTAGAAAGCATCACTTTAACTACGTAGTATTATAGACGCTATTTTAATTTAACAATTTAATTAGTTGAGTAAAACTCGAAGTATATTTACTACAAGAATATACTTGTTTACTATTTGTACATGATTAAGGCCTCTTTGAACTATTTATTATTCTTATCAAAATAGGTATTGACGTCAATTTCTGATATCTATGATTGCATGATTTAGTAAAGATTGTTCTATGAGACGTCTTTTATATCCGCTTCGAATGTACTCTTAAAATTTTGAATGAAACAGGATCGGTATTCAAAATTTGGTGAGGAATGCATCCCTAATCCAAGTACAGAAGTAATGCATCAACATTAAAACAATCTTGAATAAAAGCAAGGAAATGGATACAATCCAAATATTATAAATTCATATAAACATTAGACATACAACCCAATATTTCTTAAACATATTTGAGCCAATAATAAGCCTATTATTCATATTTCCGGGATAATGTAATATACCCCAACATACAATTGGCTATAGCTTCAGAGCAATGTTTGATGTCTGATACATATATTAGCTCTGATATGCCCTTTTCAGATGTTCAATATACATTTTTAAATTTTTAATTGAGACGATTAATTTTTGTCTATTGTAAGTGCAATTTTCGAGGCTTCCTAAGGAGGAATAACGAGAATAATTTGTTAATAAAAATGGGCGATATTTTTTACTTGAAGAAAACAAATACAATCAAGGCTCAATTTTGCGAAAAGTTATTCTACCTTGCTTTTGCGTTGATGGGCAACTTGCGTTTTAAATATACTCAAGAAATACCTGTACATTTGGTTCTCAGCGTGGCACTTATCATATTTGTAAATGATCAAATATAAGCTAGGCTCAACTCTAGCAACTAGCAAACAGGCCTAGTATTATTATTTTTTTATAGCCTTGTTCAATATTTTTTACCTCAGGATACTACAAAAATAAACTAGTTATATATTTGGTAAATTTATGGACATATTTGATTGGGTTAGATTCGAAGGGAACCCCCCTATACATTACCGTTTTTTCCAATCAGAAACAAGTACACAAAGGGTTTTACAGAATATGTTAAATATCGGTTTTGTTCAAAAAAAAACATTTTCAAACTTTACGGAAGTGAAAGATTGGGAATTCTGTGTTTTTAAAATATAATTTACTTAAAAGTCACTCGTAATATTTGGTCTTTTCTATAGCCAGACTGGTTTCTTAGTAGCCACTGGCTAGAATGTCTGTTGATCCCTTAGTATAAGGCACGTTAGAACTACGTCAGTCTTGTTATCGAAACCATGTGTTAAAAAAACCTTGTTCAATCGTATATATTATTATTATGTAGATAATTCTATCTAAATGATATTTCTTCAATACAAAACAAAACTCATCAGGGAGGGGATTTGAATATATATATATATGATGAAAATTGAATAACATTTCTAACAATTGAGTTTCTCTATTCACGTATTCATTTTCTTACAATATGTACAGGGTAGAAAATAAGAAAATACAGGGTTAGTATTTTATTCTTGATAGCCTTAATTATATTTCTTGTAATATACATATGATACAAAAATGCAAAACTATCGCCAATAAAGTCAGTTATTTCACTATTCAATTATGTTACTATCGGCTTTTGATATAACATAAGGGCTGAAAAGTCCCAAGCTTAAAAAAAACAAAAAAACAACACGTTTTATTTTTGTAGAAGATTAACATTTTTTTTAATTACAATAATAACAATTGAGTACAGTTTAATACTTAACAAGTCATCGCTTAGCTTAAACGGTATTTTTTACTATCAAGAAGACGAAAAAAAATTGAAACACAAAGTTGTTTTTGATGCATTGTTTTAGAAGTCAGAAAGGACGTGTCACACTTAGCACAATAATTGCCAAACTAACGAACAAATTGTCATTAAATTTTGACATTTGTCTTTTGAAGGTGTGCGCTAACTAAAAATTAGATGATTTTTTTTTAAAATAGCACCATCTATACGTGGAGCCTGATAATTTTCAGCCTATGTGTTATGATATGTTATAATCCTCTTATAAAAAAAAGATGCAGGACTTATTGATGTAGTCTGGATCTATCTCAATCCAGGAGTGTTCAACAGCTGCCTTCATTGAAGCCACGCTCATTTACATGACCTTATCTCAAAATGCACCCAGAAGAAATAATCAATAGGATCAGTATTTTGACTTCTCCCAGTAATGGATATTTTGAACTAAGAAGAATGGGATGAATTTGGGGGTTATGGCTAATTTTGCCGTGATCATTTTTGCCGCTGGTAGTTTTGCCTAGAGGACATTTTGCGGCAAAACATATTTGCCCCTTTTATTGTTTATATATTCTGGGCTTACATCATCTGAGATCCGTGATTCCTTAGTTTTTCGTCTTCATAAAGTATAAACAGTACATGATGTCTTCTTTATCATTATTATTTAATTACTATTTATATTTTTTCTTCTGTTCTTCTGCCAGCTTTATAATTAATCAGATTGCCATACAACAATAAAGTTCGAACCGTTCATATAAAACTATAAAAAGGCAGCTAAATATTAGGTTAGGTAAGCACTTCAGAGCGAGTTTTCTACTTGATGTCTTTTGTAAGCAATATCACACAATGAATACATTACATCTAAAAATAATTACAGTAAGTGTACACATAAAAAAAGTTTCTGTAGACGTATGTGTTTATTGAAGCCAGTTGTGTGTTACAACATTACACAAAGAAAGTAAATACAATTCGTTACAGATTTTTCAGTATCACTACGACCAAGATATAAAGGCAGAACAGGCGGCTAAAAAAATTGTACTGTTTATGGACCCAATATAGGTTCGAATTCAACATCAAAGCGGTGGTTTCAACAATTCCTTTCTGGTTATATGGACGTAAAAAATCTTCGAGCTGGACCGGCAAGTCAGCACTTTGTCCATTGCCAATAACTTAAGATTAGCCATAAAATCGCTTGGAACCCTCTAAATTGTATAATCCTAACTATGTTCATTTTATGGTAAAAAGAAAACAAATAAACGTTTAGAGCTTTTTACTTCATCTATCATGCCACAAAATCTCTTCAAGGCAAAACTTTCGACAACAAAACTACCGGTAACAGATTTTTGACTTGTGTGCAGTAAACCCATTATGCTGTTGGTGAAAATATGGCTCTTTTAAAATTTGACGAGGACTTACCTCCTAGCTTTTAAGACTGTTTTGTTGAATTCAGGGTGAAAGATTTCTCACAATAAATGATTTAAATAATGATTGGATTCTTTTGACAATGAGTATAAGCTTCGTCACTTGATTCTTGAGAGTATGTCTCTTTAAAAATTATCCAGGATCTACCACCATGAAAAACTTGTGTCCTGGTACTCTGATGCTATTTTTATCTTTTATAATTTTGGATTTTAACGTCTGTCGTTTCTTCGTTTCCACTCGGTAAATACCACATAGATGGTATATTAATGAAAGTAATTTATTGAATTCAACCCTTAAGACATTGCATTATTGAAATAAATTAATAATGAATCAAGAAATATGTACATTGTACATATGAAGAAAAAATTATAAGAAAATGAAATTCAAGAAATCTTCATTGTTAACTTCACATTCTAAAAAAAATAGTTTATATATATATTCAATAAGAATCAATGTTCTATATATATATATATTTAATTAAATTCCATATGAACTTTAAGGAGAAACACCCAAGTCTTATTAATTCTATTAGACATTATTACGTATATTCAAAATACATATTTTATACACGGTGCCAATCAAACAATATACTGTTGCCATTTAATTCTTGAACTAACGCTAATTATATATGTACGTTACAAAAATATTATTTGCTACAAAACTATTCCCAATAGCAAGTGAGTCCGCAGGATTACTTATTGATGGTGGGGGATTGTTTTTTGTAATTTTTTGGATAGTAATTTCAAATAATAAATTCTAAAATTAACAGCCCATCATAAAATATTAAATATAAAATTTTCTGGAAAATAAATTAAAAATAAGTTTTCAAAAAAAACACCCAATTTTTTTAGGGTGGAAGGGGCTGCAGTTCCTCCACCCTACCCCCTTAGGACGCCCCTGAATAGTTGTTTTTCTTATTTTTAAATTTTAAAAAAATCAAATTTTCTTGAAAATAATTTTACATATATAACTTTTTTTAAAATAATTTAAAATATTAAATTGTTTGGAAGAAATTTCCAAACTCCATAGATATTTAAATTTTCATGAAAAAAATTTCAAAATCCATAGCTTTTAACATAAAATTTCAAAAATAAAATTACGAATCTAAAAGTTTTTGGAAGAAGAATCCAGAATCCCCAGTTGTTTATATAAATTTACATTTTTGGAAAAAAAAAATTAAAAATTTATTTAATATTCAAATACAAATAATTTTTAGTAAAAACCTATAATTTTTTTTTTTTTTTGGTGAGGCAGGAGGAAGGGTGCAGCCCTCCCAACCAACCCCCTCCTGCAGATTCTTCTAAAAAGTGGGGTTTTTTTTGTTCTTTTTTTTAAATTGTCATTCACAAAAAAATTAACTTTTTGAAAAGAATTAGAGATATATATCTTTTTATAAAAGGAATTTCTTATTTCTTTGATAGGATTTTTAAATTTTTTTGCAAATATCACTAAAATCCATAGGTATTCAAAAATATCAAAAATATTTATAAAGTTGTTAACCAAAAATTTAATTTGGCATAACATTTTTTCATGTCAGTTTCATTATATTCTGTTAAATGATTTTAAAACATCATAAAAATATATTCTTAATATTATTTCAATCTTCCCACCCATAAACTGGACAAAATATTTTGAAGCGTGTTCATTGTTTTTAATATATCTAGTTATCCCAATAAGTAAAAAAATACTCTGTCAAAAATATTTTTAATGTCATAATTTTCGAGTAAACATAAAAGAAAATCAAATTCTTTATTTTTACTGTGATTCGTTTAAATTTAGTATTTTCCAAAAATTTAATCCCTAAAACCAAAAAAATGTCTCCTCAAAAAAAATTCGGGTGTCAAATTTGTTAGCTTTAAAAAAGACTAAAAACTTTTTACTAAAAATGGTCAAAAAACATAACTCCCCCTACAAAAAAAATATCATCCAATGGATGCTCCTGATGACGTCGCCATTAAATAATTAGGTCCCCCCTTAGAAATACATTCCAGCAGTTTTGGCATTGAGTCTTCTGCCCATAGCAAGTTGAGCCTGGGGGCTGTAGTGAAGTAATTTTTGTTTTTTTTTGTCAAATAGGTAATTTTTTTAAGATCTATTTTTCTAAATAAAAGGATATTCGGCCAAATTACGCAGCGAAGCATAAATTTTAAATTTCCCCACCCCACCAAAAAAAAAAAAAAAACGTGCTCAATTGACAAATAAGAAATTTCATCTAACAGCTGATGCTAAGGGTCACCAGAATTTTTAAAATTATTTACGAATTTTGAATTGTAAAGTGTGTATTTTTTCTAGTTCACACCCGGTACTTAGTTTAAAGTACAGAATAAGGGCGTTTGAGACTGTTTTTATTTTATTTTTGACTTTGTATATTTATTGAACTTTAATCTACGTATTATAGGTAGGGATGTCTACCCATAATATGTGGGTACGATATGCCACTTAGTGTGCAGTAGCAACTATTAGTAACGAACAATGATGATGAGCGTAGGTTTACATAGTATGAAAACGAATACAAACTTTCTATTCACTTGCAAGGAAACACACTGTAGATATGTACCGTAGAGCTCTTTGTTTTTCAACTTTTTTTCGAATTTCGACTACAATAAATGCAGAAAAGTGCTCATATACAATGAAGATTATCTATGCGAAATTTTATTGCCCTACGAAGTCACCTTTAATTCGCACATCTGAATCAAATTATAAAAAAAATACAATAACTCTTTACTTAGTGAATATAGATACTAAAAGTACATTTTTAGTTATCTTGTATCAAGTAATTTTGATAGGCATTTGTTTAACCTATAAAAAATGTAACAAAAGTTTTTTTATGAAGTTGTCCTATGGCACAAAAAAAGAGACGAAAGAAAGGAAAATTTTTATGACCCACGTATAGAGATCAAAATTTTCTTAAGGTTATGTTCTCTTATTGTTCCATAAAGTAGCATAGAAAAAAACCTAGTAAATGTTCTTTATATGTAAGAAGAATACCGATCATAGTTAATTAATAGAAAATAATGATTAATGCCTTTTTTTAATTTTAATTGAGTAAATAAAGAACTTTTGTCTGCTTTCAAACTTTGAATTACACTACATAAGTTGATATACTAGGAAAATAAAATTTTGAATAGGGTATTTTCATACCGTATCACTACTTTTTCGAACTAGCTGTAATCAAAGTTTCAGAAAAGTAGAAAAACAAACTTCACTGTAGAGGTCCTACATAAAACTCTTTCAAGTGTATAAAGATATATTATGTATGTAAAGTGTACATTAAGGTGAAGCTGGTGTTCAACCAATTCTTAAATATATGTGTTTAATTTCATAGATATATATTTATAATTATATAGAACACAACACCTTTTGATTTTTTGAGAAAGTGCAGAAAAGCTAGGATAAAATCCAAATTTTTGAAGTTTTGAATTTGATTAAAATACATAGGGTAGCAATTTAAAATCCGGAACAAGTTTAATCTTCAATATCTTTCCAACCCTGAAATCTATGATTATTATAGCGTATTCATGAAATTCAACTGACAAAACTGTATAAGCTAAAATTCAAAATCCTTGTGATGCCCTCCGAAGATACAGCCATTTTTGAGCGCCTATGTTCTGAGTGCACGCCCTAGGAGATTATTAAGTTTACAAAGCTGCCTAAATCACATGTTTTCGATGGGGGCAAGGCTTTCAAGGAGCCTGATGGGTCAGAAAAACCTGCAAGGAAGATTCATGATCGGTTTGGGAGCAAAAAATATACTCCAGACGTCTGAAGGCATTACATGAAATGATTGATGACAACTCCAGTATCTCCATGTGGAGACTGACTCGAATGATGAGCGTAGACCCACATACCATCACGACTACCGTAAACTGGTACCACAGGTGTAAAAGTTAATTCTAAAAAGTCAGGCATATGCTGTTGGAAGCTATGTTCAAATTGGGTAATTGAAACCGGATTTTCAGTTTCAAACACAATGTTTTTAAGATCTTCATGTGTGGGCTGAAATAATTGAAGTCTTCTACCTCGCTAGATTTGAATCCCATGGGCTATTATGACGCCTGATGTGTCTTGGACAATGGATCCAATAAACGCGTACATAAATAATGACTCTTTGTGGGGTTTCATACTCGAAACAGTAACCAATATGTTCAAGAAGTTCCTCCCTCATCAATACCCGTGCAAGGCTCAGGGTTAGGTTGGAGGCGGTGGTAGAAGCTGGAGAGGGCTTGGTTGAGTGATGTTCGTCACTTTGAAAAAAGGAATTATAGTTTCCAAAAAATGTCAACATATATTTGTTTATACATCATTACCTGTACTAAGTCTTGACAATATAAGATGTTGTTATTTTTTTTTCTTCATAGGGACACTAATTTTGGCATGGACTTAATTTCTTTTAAGATAAATATTTAACATAAGAAATGATTAAATACTGTTTATGATGATTCCAAGGCTTTCAAGGAGTCTGAGGTGTCAAAAACACCTGCAAAAAATTCGCATGATTGTTCTAAGAGCAAAAAAACCCAACTCTAGACTTCCTGAAACATAAGGGAAAATAAAAAATATGGCCTCGTAGCTCACAGGATCTTAATCCCTTGGAATCACATGTAGCTTGGAGTTAGAGTCCAATAAACGTACACTTAACACCGTCTACTCATTTTCTGAGCTCCCGTTCTCAAGTCATTGACCAAAATAGACAAGGAGCGGGTCATCAAGTATTATGGAGGGTTATGGGCCAGGTTGGAGGTTGTGGTTGGTTTAGACGATTGACCTTACTGTAGGCCCCGTCGTGTAAGAGAAAAATATTTATGAATTGCTGAATTATTTTTTGGAAAATAATTGTAATAGACATTATTTTTCAACTTTCTAGATTTAAAATTCCATATCTGTACATGAAAAGATACAGGTGTGTTTATTAGGACAATACACCAGAGTAGCTGGGGCATAATCAAGGGTAGTCGCAGGGTGTGGGCTGGAGGGAATGAGACCACATACAAAAAATTGTTTTTTGTTAGAAAATGTTATATTGGAAATTAAATATTGATTCTTTTTTTTTTCTTATAATTCCAATTTTTGATTTTTTTTACAAAAAAAATTCATAAGCCATGTCTTCCCTCATGGAAAAGAATATAATCCTACGGACGCACGTAATCATCCTCACCCTAACATACTTATGGATATGTTCGAAAATCCCGAGTCATGTTAAACACTTAACATAAATATAACAATAATAAAATGGGAACTCACAGATGATGTGGCTAAAATAAGTAGGTCTTCCATTTTTCTATATAAGGACCACTTTCATTACACACTTTAATATCTAGGTATTAATGTATACCTTAATTATAATCATTATTCTAATGAATATATAATATCCTTGATAATGATAGAATATAATATAAATAATTATTTGTATAAAGACATAACAGATTTGCAGTATCATTGATTATTATGTTCTTCATTTCAGAGCCAAATTCTGCCACAATTCAAAATTGAAGATAATGTGGAGACCCCCTTACCTTCAAATATTAACAATCAGGGAGTTGTGATCAATAGCAGCTCCGGAGGAGGGGGGATCCTCAAGAAATCCTCTTCCTCCTCTCCAGCCTTATCTTCATATAATAGCAGTGAGGAAGCCATTTTAAGATCCTTTCCAAGTCTTCCGCATTCTTTTCTTCAACAACTAGGATTGAATCAGACAAAAGGCTGCTCATCTTCATATTTAAGGTAACTCACTATATAATTTTCACCCCAGATCCCCCAATTTTTAATTAGTGTAACTTTATAAAGTTGAAATTCAATTCATATTTATGGACCTTTCTACAAATAGTTGGTATTACTTACTTTCTAAGTCCTCCAAACTGTATCATAGTACAGGGTGAACTGATGTATATGGACATATCTTAATTGCTTTTAAAAATAAAAAAATATTAAGCCTTTATCTTGCTAAGCTCTACATTCATCTAAAAGTACGCTCCATAGACATCAACTTTTGTTGTACTACTCAATCTGCAGCATGAAAACCACGTAAAGTCATTAGAGAACTGTTTGAGGCCTGCAACGATGTTCAGTCAATCAGAAAAGTAATAAAATTCACAAAATATGACGTGATGTCTGAAAGCTCCTAAAGGCGTATAAGGGGTTTATCCGTTCCTCATGTGGTTACAAGCTCATAAAGCGAATTGGCTACTTCCTGGCTAGGCTTAAGACGTCAATCAAAGCAAGTCCTGGGGTCTCTATAGCTGTTCATGCTCAGATGAGATATATCAGGAGGAGGATGGTGGCTAGGATCGTCGAGGACTAACTTGGCTTGAACTCCTATATTAGACGAGGGCATCACCTTCATACCACAAATATGAAGGACATCATCAGGCTGCTAAGAGGCAAGAAACTCTGCCAAATTTATAAATCAAACCCAGGGATCATAAAGCTATTTTATAAAAATATAAAACAATAAATTATAAATATAAAACTTTTTTATATAAAAGCTTAAAATTTTTGGGTAACTTAATTAATTTAAATGAAATATTAACTTTTTGTAAAAAGAAAAGAAAGTAATATGTTAAATTTCCTATTAAAATAGGGGGGGGGGGCTACAGTTCTTCCAGCCCAAACCCCTGCGTAAAATGCTAAAAATGATATATTTTTATAAAATATTTTCTTGAACCATTTTGTGGTACTATTAATACTAGATATATAAAAGCAACTGACTGTATTTACCAGAAAAATATAGAATCTCACCTATGGAAATACAACACGCCCACTCCCCTATTATTTATCAGCCAGATCACACTGTATTACAATAAAAGAAGGCATGTTGCTGCATCCTGTTTAGTATATTAAAAATTTACCTCAAGTTGGTAGATACTAGGTAAAAAGGGAGTCTAATATTGATTCCATTATTACTAGATAACTGTATAAAAAGTAGAATATTCTAAATACTTATTACAAATATTTCAAAATACTAGGTATTTAAGAAATATTTGTAAAGTTTCAGCTGATATCCAATCAGAAATAGTACATTAGTAACACACAAAGGAATCAAAGGCCAAATGATTGCATTTTTTTTCGCGTGACATATAGATATTTGCAATTTCTGTGTAAGGTTAGTTTCTTCTTATTTCTCTCTAATTTATGACATCTCCATGCGATCACGAGATAAGAATAGAGCTTACATAGGTAAATGATATTACATGTAATTTTTAATTATCCCTAATTAAAATTCGGTACAAGGTCGGACACGTTCCTTCAATACTTAGATATTAATGCAGTAGTGTTGCAACTCGCTTAAAGACTGATTTTCTTTCCTATTTGGTCATAAAATGGGAAAATATATTTCGATTATTAGCAAAACTTTTTCCACTATCCTACACGTCCTTAAAATTATTATATCTTGCAAACTTTCCTCCAAAAAGAAAAAGAAAAAAATGTCGGAAATTACTTCGTAATTCTGTTGCCCAAGTCCTTATTTAGGATATCCTTATTTAAATAATGTATTCCGACCAGTTCAGTTTCGATACGGCCCAGTTCAGTCCGGGATATCAGTCCCAAAACTTATAAATTTTGATTCTAGATGATGTTACTCAATTTTTTTTTTCTTAATGTTCCTTTAATTGATCAGATGGGGTTGCACTGTTTAAGTATAAGTAAACATTATACTATTTTTTTTACTCCATCTGACCCAGAAATCCTTTGGGTGAAATCGAAATACATAAAATAACCTACGCAGATTGAGTTCAAGATGAGAAGTTCTCACAAGTGCATTATTGTCCATTGAGATATATTGATTAAATTATTTTTTAATCAGTTCTGACTCTCCAATGGACCACCAACAGTCTTAAGGACTGAGAGGACCCTTTCTAAGACTGTACTGAATAATTAAGAACTGATGCAGCACATGTGTTAAGTAATGTTGGATCGGTCCATGTACTGATTTCCTATTAGTCTCACCCCTCCCCCCCCTCCCAATTGTCGATCCTTCAGTCGTTTGGTCCTAGATATCTTCTTATTTTCTTCACTCTTAGCTAGGATTGAAAAAAGAGGCAAACGAAGAAAATAATGAATTAACGCTAGCTAGAGTTAGATAATACTTTGAGTATAAAACGTTCTAGCCCTACAGATCCTATATGAAACTTTAGGTATATCGTCTCTTTGAAATATAATCTAATATAAGTTCAACTGCTGAAATGACGTAGTTAGTAGCTACGTCATTTCAACTGTTGTAGTTAATGTAAAAAGCTGAAAATGGCTGTATCATGCAACCTATTAAAAGAAAATAAATATAAAAAAAAGGTCGAAAAACAGTTGATCCTTCGATAATTATGGCTCAACTATGGACCTATTATGCAATAATTGTTCAAAAATAATATTGTATCATCTGGAAGCAGAAATAAACACACATCCTACTCTTATATCGCAGGGATATTGGCAGAAATTACTCTGACGTTGATTCTCGACTCTACTCTCTGTACAAAAAGGACTTACTCATATTCATTCCGAGAAAACCCTTATGATTAATATTCGTCTTTTTTATGAGGCGATGCACACGTTATTAGTTTATACTTGGATATTTTCTTCTTTAGAAATTAAATATTAGTGATAACAGCATTGATTTTTTTTTTAAACCTGTTCAAAGTACCAAATAGAAAAATCCACTCCATCCTTCTTGGTCATATTTTATCCAGCTCTATGTATAAACAATGTTTAATATTTTGAATGCAATACGGCAGCGTACATAAAGACAAACCAAATATATATATTTATGCGTTACATTGTCATAAAAGGCGTAACTGCCTTTATTTAAAAGATGATAAAAATTACACATTAAGAGAACTAGGGACTTTATTGCCCTGTCATTCACAAAAGATTTTATTATTTAAATTTAATTGTGTGTGTGACTCTTTGGTCACAATCTTCTTCATTTTTTTTCACTATAACATGCTAGGTAATTAATTAAAATTCGAATCACGTGGAGGAAGAGAAAAAGAGGCCCACCGTTGTTGTGCCTCCTTTCAAGGAAATTCCCAATTTCCTCATAATTTTGGGACTTAATGGACTCGAATATAATACATAAATAATAAGTGTAAGTTGAAAGATTAGGGTGTCATTTAGTTCCGTTTGTGTGAAAATAAATTACAGATATGGAGTTTTAACAGTATATATTTTAAAAAAACATATGATTGATAAAATTTCAATCATATTGATAGCTTGATGGCTTTAAAGTTTTGAAAATGATCATTTTTTTATTAGAAAAAAAATGAAAATGGTTTTTTATCATATGTACTCAATGTTTTGTTTTAATACTATTATTATTATTTTAGACAAATAAATACTATTTGGTCATGCAATTTTATAAAACATTTTCGATAGGAATATTGAAATTAAATAAATTAAATGGTGTCTATTTTACAAAAAAAAGAAGCTATAATCCGATGATGTTTGGAAACAAATTATGTTTTTTTTGTATACAAAAAATTATAAAATATTCAAACTTTTGGTATATATAAATATTCATGAAAATGGTTAAAACTTTGTCTATCATATTTTTTGTTAACGGTACCCTTTTATACCTTTAGGTATATGAACGAAGTCTGGCACTTTTGATCTGTCTACTTTAAGTTATCATTAAATGGTCATTTTTTAAAAATATATAAAATTAAAACGAGAAACAAACATTGCAAAAATATATTCTCAATCTAGCCACTATTTGCATCAATAACGGCCTCAATTTGGTTCAGAACCTTACATACCCCTAAAAACTAGTACCTCCTTTAAATCCTTACATTGCAGGTCGAAGGAGTTGATCAAGGACTTTTTGCTGGTGGGAGGAGCTCTATTATCCTTTGACTCAAGGTAGCTCCGTACAAAATAATCAATTGGGGAGCTAGAAGGTCAAATATACTTGGATACCCTGTCCTAGCAGTGCTCTCGGATCCCACCGTATGCTCGTTGGTCTCCAACGAAAGCATTTCCCAACTATCTAACCATTTTTTTGTCGATCCCTGCTATCTTTGAAACATCAGCATTGCTAATATTCAGATCTTTTGTTTAATTTGTCATCCCAACAACTGACCACCTGTATTATGCCTCTAAAAATTTATTATGCTTGAAATCTTCTGTTGTTGACTCCATGGCGGGGTTTCCAGGGGTGTCCACATGATTATTTTTGTTGGGGGAAGAGGCTTAGATTTTGGAAAACATTTTAAATATTAAATTTTCTTGTTAAACAACCTTTCCAGCCTCCTCATGGGGACGCCCTTGGTTTTGGCTATTAAGTTAATATATATATTTGACCACACAAAAAAAACAAAAAAACAGCACAACCTCGTCATCATATATGCTAGAAAATTCCGAAAATCTGAAGCAAAAAATCAAATACTTGACACCCTAACGAAAGAAGTTCTCACAGTCAGGCCTAGATTATCTATATAAGTAAAGTTATTACATTTTAAATTGTATCAAACTGTTTAATTAACGGCTGGTTTCATTAAATTTACGACTTGTATTTCTAGGAAGATAAAACCATTATTAGAGAGATAATAGATCTAACTCAAGATACAGCCTTCTAAAACAAGCAATAAAGATTTAAATTTAATTATCATTATTCATTTGTTAAAGTAATCATCACCATTATGGATAATCTACTTATTTTTAGGGATATTCATGAAGGTCTAGAAATCCATGACCGGTCAGAGACCGTTTTAAATTTACTTGAATTGAACTTTGGTAAAGATTGCTCTTTTAAACTTTTGTTTAATTGGTTAGATGGAGTTGTACTGATTTATTAAAAGTAAACATTAAAGTGTTACAATTAATCCTTCTAAAGTAATGTCAAAAGTATATTTCTTTTTCTATGAATGACTAGGGCGTCAACTTAGGCACATTCAGTTCAAGAAAATAATCTATTCAAGGCGGTTTTGTCCATGCACAATATCAATTCCATTCTTTTAAACTTTACTGCGTTGTTGTCCCAAAGATAAAACTGGGCAACTCAAAATCATTCATTAAAGCATTTTAATATGTAGACTTAGGATTTTTGAGCTATTTTTATGCCAAAATGATCAAAAAAAGAGTTCTAAAATTATGAAAATGAGTACACCAAGCATCAAAATTGAGTAATTTGTATTTAGAGTAGATTACACTTGTATATCAACAACTTAAAGTAATAATAGTTGTTTTATATTTTATAATTTTGCTATATTCTATCGACAAATCAATATTTAAGAAAGAATTTCTTCCTTTATTTTTTGCCTTTAATCATGATTGGTAGTTTTAAAATTACTAAACAATGTCCAAATTAGTAGTTGAACGAAATTTGAAGTTGTCGATAACTTCAGTAGTTTTGTTAAATAAAGGCATCTTGTCATTACCACCACTGATATTACGTCCAACCTTTTCTATAAATGGAAGATCAATTTGGCAGAAATGTCTTTCTCATTTGTTGCAAGATTCAATGGGATTATTCAAAAGTCAATTTAACATAAAATTTATCCTTCCTCTAATTAGTTTTCGTTGGAATCTGTCTCCCTCACATATTTCATCATGTAATCATAACCCTGAGTTCATCCTAATCATATTTTACCTTAAAAAGAGACCCTAAGGAAGAAGGGGTTGGGCAGGTATATTTTCCCTCAAAAAATATCATCAAATAATCATGAAAAGTTGTTATTTAATCTAAATAGAAAATAAGCTTTTTAGATTTATTTCATACCATAACAGTTTAGAAAAGTTTGTCATTTTTATAGAAAAAAGGGCAAAATCCGCATTTTTTTGAGTGATTGAGCAGTCGCATAGAAATCCCAAGTTTACTAATACGTGAAAAGTCTTTGTTCGGGAGGGAAAAAATATGATACATACACAGTAGAGTATAATGTAGACATATCTATATCTATAATAGACTTTTAAACAAATATCTACGAAGTGTTAAGATCCACACGAAGAATGAACCCTTCGTTATTCAACTGGGATATTATACACATTACCATCATTAATTATATCATTAAAAAAAATAACCATTCATATATATGTATGAGTATGTGCCTGTCCGTTCCACAGACGCATGGTGGATGATGATGAAAGTGTGATGTGATGTAGTTTTCGAAATCCATCGATGTTTGTACCCCTATCCAACGTAGAAAGATGGTGTTATCTTAAATAATCAAGAAGATATATTAATAAAGTAATATGTCAAATTAGTTATAGAATGTCATTACGCATTTAAAATGGAGTTGGAGGTCTATCAACTGTATTAAGGGTTACTTATTTTTACTGACACTTTTCTTTCCAGAATACACCCCTGGGTATATAAAAATGTTTCTTATTCCAATGTATCTATAATTTATCACCAATACCTCCCGAAATATTAAATCAGATTATGTGCAATTCTTTATATATTTTGATAATACCTTGGGTATTATCAAATATTAACCACTTTAATGGAGGAGTACTAAAATTTCCTTACATTAATGATTATATTATAAAAATTAAATTATTAATAAATATATATATATATATATTCCTATAAAAAGAACTAGTTTTTCCTTGTTAAAACCCCAAAATCATGTAGTTAATATTATTATAAAATATGGATACATATATTTGGCTTATATTGATTCAACTATTTTAGGTTTTTAATTGATAATTATGAGAACCAAATGGATAGTATAATTTTTTTAAATTGACATATTTATTCAACTGCTTATAATGTAATTTAATATGGTTTATTTTAGGGGCTTCTTTTTAACCAATTCACTAACTGGGTTATAATTCTAAGGGTAAAAATATTTTAGTAATTTAAAAATTTGTTTTCCGCGATCCATCTTAAAAACAATTTTCAGAGAAATGAAAAACCCTGGTACATGGCCAACAGTTAGTATTTATTCATATCTATTATTTTATTTTATAATAATATAAAATCTCTTACATGCAAGAAGACATGTTAAATAGTCTTCCTCGAAGCTTTAGTCTGATCCCCAATGGCCTTCTGAGACAATTTCTGGCGGAGGAGGTCTTCATTTTCAATCTTCTTCTTTTACTGTTCCTCATTGTGGCGACTAGGGCAATGTTTTGCTTAGCAATTGAGAGTTAATTATATATATATATATATGGAATTTAAAATTTTGTTTTCTTCTATAATTGATGGATTTCTCAACACAGTTTTCTGTTCCATGTTTGCAATGAAATAGTACTTTCAAAATGATGGAATTTACAAGAAGAACATATTTTTTACATATAATATATAAAATATATTTACTAGTGTTTAGCTTTTGTCTGAAATTCTTAGACCTGAGGCTCTAAACAAGTTCTGTCTACATTGATTGAATTTGGACTGATTCGGTCTTACAAAAAAATTGGTATCATTTAAAATTTGCTACTGACGGACTCTTTAAATGAATAGCTGATGACGTCATGTGTGTTTCATAATTGTGAATATTACATAACAATGACGTCATATGAAATGAAATGTGTTGTATAAAACAGGAGTGGAGAGAAAATTGATTAATAGATTTGGACCAAAAAAATCGCTTCACGATTTGTAAACGATTAAATTTCGGTAATTTCGGTTAAAATTCAGTTAAGACCGAACCAAAAAAAATATGAACGCCAATTTTCTTGAAATAAAAACTTAGTTGGTGAGGAAAAAATAAAATACCAAGAATCTCAGTCTTAGACCGAGACTGAACACTAATATTTACATATGTAGTAATGGGTCAATAGTGGTCAAGATAAGTATTTTAAATGCATATTAGCGTATAAATTTTAATATTATTTAGATAAAAATACGGGTATATCTTTATTCTTGGCTAAAAATAAATAAAGATTGATATCAGTAATGCATATTGTAAACCTCTGGATATTAGAAATAGTACTTCTTAAAGAGCCCGCTTACATGTACTTGAGAATGTCTCATTTTCAGCTTGATATTTTTTACTTCCGCTAAGAAAATCAAAAAAACTGACTTTGGCAAATTTAAAGCCCCTCAGATGATTTTTGCCGTGATGCTCACAATTTTATTTTGAAATAAAACAAAATAAATTTCCACCTACAAATTGGACAT